>NW_025535023.1:117500-120000 GCF_020615455.1 Coregonus clupeaformis
GGATGTCTGTCTGAGTGTGTGTGTCTCTCTCAGTTTGTGTGTTTGTGAGAGAAAGTGTGTTATGTGTGTTCATGTGTGTGTCTCTGTGTGTCTGTCTGTGTGTCTGTCTGTGTGTCTGTCTGTGTGTGTACTTTGTATGTGTGTGAGTGTGTGTGTGGGCGTGTGATATCTGGTGCATTTTCCTCAGTGTTGTGTGGTCACACAGGGCCCAGAGCCCAGGCCTGAGACTGCCTGATAGAGACCATGCCAACATGGACAGCACGGCACACTCTGCCTGGCCCCTCCCTCCCTCCCTCCTCTCATCTCCCTTCCTTGCTCCTCCTCTCCTCTCATCTCTATGTGTCATGCCACCCATCCTAAACACTTCTGATCTCTCTCTCTCCCTCCCCTCTACTCCTCTCCTCTCTTCGTCATTGCCAGCCTCCCTCCTTCTCTCCTCTCATCTCTGTTCATGCCACCCTCCATCTTCTTTTCTACCCTCTCCTCTTCTCTTCTCCCTCCCTCCCTCCCTCCCTCCCTCCCTCCCTCCCTCCCTCCCTCCCTCCCTCCCTCCCTCCCTCCCTCCCACCTCTTTTGCTCTTCACTTCTATGCAGGCTAAAACACCCCCTCTGTCCGTCTCTGCAGGTACCCATCCCTCTCTCCCTCGCTCCCTTCATCTCTACACCCTCCCTCCCTCCCTGGCTGTGTGTGTGTGTGTGTCTATGGATCAGCACAAATCCCTGTAAGGCACATAGGAGAGTAGGCAGTAGGCTACTTATTAAAGCAGCAAAGAGAGAGAGAGAGAGAGAGAGAGAGAGAGAGAGAGAGAGAGAGAGAGAGAGAGAGAGAGAGAGAGAGAGAGAGAGAGAGAGAGAGAGAGAGAGAGAGAGAGAGAGAGAAAGAATGAGAGAGAGGGCCTGTGAAATAGGGCATTAAGGATCAGGCAGTGAGCAGGACGGCTCAGTGGGGTCCTGAGGGACGACCCTTCTGTTATATTTAGGTGGGTGACTCTGAGGGTGTACTCCAACTCTCCTCCCAGTTTAAAACAGGAACAGAAACAGGGACACACATCGTCCTTCCTCACCCAGCTTCAGACACAGGTAATTCATCACAGTCTATGTTACATGAAAGTAAAGTACAGAGTGGTCTATTTAGTTAATCAGCCAGGTAATTAGGTGATATCAACAGCACATGCATATATTGTATCCCAAATGGCACCCTATTCCCTATGGGCCCTGCTCAGAAGTAGCAGTGCACTATGTAGGGAATATGGTGCCATTAGGGATGCAGACATTATACTCTGAAAATAAGAATTGCTACATACCCACTTTAGTGACCTGAATGTTCAATAATACGTTCTGGTAATTTAACAGACTTGTCTATCCAAATTGACTTAGTAGATAACACTTCATATAACCAACCAGCAATAAGGACCAATAAAAACCAATAAGGGCCAATAAGAACCAATAAGAACCAATAAGAACCAATGAGGACCAATAAGAACCAAAAAGAACCAATAAGAAGCAATAAGGACTAATAAGAACCAATAAGAACCAATAAGAACCATACTTTTTACAGGTCAACCTCTACATCCAGATCCTTGTCATCAGAATGGCATCTTTGGCCAGTGCCCAGTACTGGAGCAGAGAACAGACCAGAGCAGGCATGCATATCCCTGGGTGGGGTGTGCTGTGAGAAGGCTGCATGCTTTGGCAACACTCCACTGTGCTGCGGATCTGTGTTGGTGTGTGTGTGTATATGGGGGGGAGTCTGTGCTTGGTCAACCCAGAGACTTACATACTCTGACATCTGACATACAACGCCTACAGTCCCTTGCCCACAGCTCTGCACGCTGTCGCAGCAGGAGCTGACTACAGTCATCTTGTCTCTCTTTCTCTCACTCTCTCTCTCTCTCTCTCTCTCTCTCTCTCTCTCTCTCTCTCTCTCTCTCTCTCTCTCTCTCTCTCTCTCTCTCTCTCTCAGTACTACAACTACCATAATCATTACTACTACTACCACCATCACTACCATCATTAAACTACTACCATTACCATCACCCCTACTACCTGTACCACTACTATTTGGAATAATAATCACAACAATAATAATAATAATAACAATAATAATAATAATAAGTAAGTTACTGCTTACTATGCAGATGTTATTATTCAGAGTCCCTTAGGCATATTTGGCTGCAAGAGGAGCTGTTGCTCCTATGCCCATGAGTATTTTTTGTTTTTCCTCTGGGTTTAATAAGATACAAATTTGAATAAATGTAGTAATTTCTGCTAATAATTATTCTCTTGGTGAGGAATATTCCTCACAGTAAAGGAGAAAGTGCATTTCTGTTTCTACCTCCCCTGTCGTGCAGTGACCACATACACGCTCCTCTTTGGGTAGCCTTTTTATGTCTGCCGGTTTCTATTGCCTCTCTCACTCTCTCTCTCTCTCTCTCTCTCGCTCTCTCTCTCCCTCTCTCAATTCAATTTCAATTTAAGGGCTTTATTGGCATGGGAAACC
>NW_025535023.1:125000-127611 GCF_020615455.1 Coregonus clupeaformis
CAAATGTCTTCTGTTTGCTGATGATCTGGTGCTTCTGTCACCAACCAAGGAGGGCCTACAGCAGCACCTAGATCTTCTGCACAGATGCTGTCAGACCTGGGCCCTGACAGTAAATCTCAGTAAGACAAAAATAATGGTGTTCCAAAAAAGGTCCAGTTTCCAGGACCACAAATACAAATTCCATCTAGACACTGTTGCCCTAGAGCACACAAAAAACTATACATACCTCGGCCTAAACATCGGTGCCACAGGTAACTTCCACAAAGCTGTGAACGATCTGAGAGACAAGGCAAGAAGGGCCTTCTATGCCATCAAAAGGAACATAAAATTTGACATACCAATTAGGATCTGGGTAAAAATACTTGAATCAGTTATAGAACCCATTGCCCTTTATGGTTCTGAGGTCTGGGGTCCGCTCACCAACCAAGAATTCACAAAATGGGACAAACACCAAATTGAGACTCTGCATGCAGAATTCTGCAAAAACATCCTCCGTGTACAATGTAAAACACCAAATAATGCATGCAGAGCAGAATTAGGCCAATACCCGCTAATTATCAAAATCCAGAAAAGAGCCGTTAAATTCTATAACCACTTAAAAGGAAGCGATTCCCAAACCTTCCATAACAAAGCCATCACCTACAGAGAGATGAACTTGGAGAAGAGTCCCCTAAGTAAGCTTGTCCTGGGGCTCTGTTCACAAACACAAACAGGCCCCACACAGCCCCAGGAACAACAACAACAACACAATTAGACCCAACCAAATCATGAGAAAACAAAAAGAGAATTACTTGACACATTGGAAAGAACAAACAAATAAACAGAGCAAACTAGAATGCTATTTGGCCATAAACAGAGAGTACACAGTGGCAGAATACCTGACCACTGTGACTGACCCAAACTTAAGGAAAGCTTTGACTATGTACAGACTCAGTGAGCATAGCCTTGCTATTGAGAAAGGCCGCCGTAGGCAGACCTGGCTCTCAAGAGAAGACAGGCTATGTGCACACTGCCCACAAAATGAGGTGGAAACTGAGCTGCACTTCCTAACCTCCTGCCAAATGTATGACCATATTAGAGACACATATTTCCCTCAGATTACAGCGATCCACAAAGAATTCGAAAACAAACCCAATTTTGATAAACTCCCTTATCTACTGGGTGAAAAACCACAGTGTGCCATCACAGCTGCAAGATGTGTGACCTGTTGCCACAAGAAAAGGGCAACCAGTGAAGAACAAACACCATTGTAAATACAACCCATATTTATGTTTATTTATTTTCCCATTTGTACTTTAACTATTTGCACATTGTTACAACACTGTATATATACATAATATGACATTTGAAATGTCTTTATTCTTTTGAAACTTCTGAGTGTAATGTTTACTGTTAATATTTATTGTTTATTTCACTTTTGTTTACTATCTACTTCACTTGCTTTGGCAATGTTAACACACGTTTCCCATGCCAATAAAGCCCTTAAATTGAATTGAAATTGAAATTGAGAGAGAGAGAGAGGGGGGGAAGAGAGAGAGAGAGAGAGAGAGAGAGAGAGAGGAGAGAGAGAGAGAGAGAGAGAGAGAGAGAGAGAGAGAGAGAGAGAGAGAGAGAGAGAGAGAGAGAGAGGGAGAGAGAGAGAGAGAGAGAGAGAGAGAGAGAGAGAGAGAGAGAGGGGGAGGGAGAGGAGAGAGAGAGAGAGAGAAGAGAGAGAAGAGAGAGAGAGAGAGAGAGAGAAAGAGAGATAGAGAGAGAGAGAGAGGGAGAGAAAGAGAGAGAGCGAGAGAGAGAGAGGGAGAGAGAGAGAGAGAGAGAGAGAGAGAGAGAGAGAGAGAGAGAGAGAGAGAGAGAGAGGGGGAGAGGGAGAGGGAGAGAGAGAGGGAAAGGAAGAGAGAGAGAGAGAGAGAGAGAGAGGGAGAGAGAGAGAGAGAGAGAAGAAAAAGAGAGAGAGAGAGAGAGAGAGAGAGAGAGGGAGAGGGAGAGGGAGAGAGAGAGGGAGAGAAAGAGAGAGAGCGAGAGAGAGAGAGAGAGAAAGAGAGATAGAGAGAGAGAGAGGGAGAGAAAGAGAGAGAGCGAGAGAGAGAGAGGGAGAGAGAGAGAGAGAGAGAGATTGAACATGCAGTGTGAATGTTGTAGAGTCTGCAGTTCTTAACAATTCATCTGTCTATCTATCCGCTCCACACAGCCCCATCTCCTTTATAATCTCCCTCAGCCAGCCAGTCTTCCCCACCCCCCTCTGTGTCTATGAATAGAGAGAGAGATAGAGAGAGAGAGAGAGAGAGAGAGAGAGAGAGAGAGAGAGAGAGAGAGAGAGAGAGAGAGAGAGAGAGAGAGAGAGAGAGAGAGAGAGAGAGAGAGAGAGAGAGAGAGAGAGGGAGAGAGAGAGAGAGAGAGAGAGAGAGAGAGAGAGGGAGAGAGAGAAAGAGAGAGAGAGAGAGAGAGAGAGAGAGAGAGAGAGAGAGAGAGAGAGAGAGGGAGAGAGGGGAGAGAGAGAGAGAGAGAGAGAGAGAGAGAGGGGGAAAGAGAGAGTGAGAGAGAGAGAGAGAGAAACAGAGATAGAGAGTCAGAGAGAGAGATATAGAGCGAGAGAGAGAGAGCGAGAAAGAGAGAG
>NW_025535024.1:0-127456 GCF_020615455.1 Coregonus clupeaformis
ATGAGCAAAACGTGTGAATCTAAAAATCTGAAAGACTCACTGAAGTGAAAGGATGAGTCTGAGGCATACTTGATAATGGACTCAGCGAAAGAAGCTGGTGAGCAAGATAGCTTTAGGATAAATC
Source organism: Coregonus clupeaformis (assembly GCF_020615455.1). Taxonomy (NCBI): domain Eukaryota; kingdom Metazoa; phylum Chordata; class Actinopteri; order Salmoniformes; family Salmonidae; genus Coregonus; species Coregonus clupeaformis. The sequence goes on from NW_025535024.1 coordinate 125, forward strand.
GGACGAATACAGTACCAGTCAAAAGTTGGACACACCTACTCATTCAAAGGGGGTTTCTTTATTTTGAAAATGTTTTCGCATTTGTAGATTAATAGTAGAGAGAGACATCAAAAAACGTCTTACACATTTTACTGGTTGAAAAATGTAAGCCCGGTTTAGGTGCTACTCAAAGTTGCCTACGAAAAAAAAAAAACTATTCAGTGTATGCTGGATGGAGTTGGCTAATGTTAACAATTCATTACGTAGCTTAATCAAGTAGGATATTGAAAGTGAAAACCAGAGGCTGCTTGCGGATCAGTATGAAGCTGCCACAGAAAGGCCAAAGGCTCCTGGGAGAGAAAACGGGCATTTTGTGTGCGGTTCAAAGGCAGAGGTGACAAGAATATTCCTGCAGGCAGGTACAGTTTGATAGGGTGTGGGAGAAAGTGCAAAAGCCGCCTGGTTCCCCCCTCAACCAAATGGCAAAGAGTAGTGAGTAGTAATCTGAAAGAATATGTGGTAGGATCTATATCTGGATGATGAAGAGGGATCTTTGCACAAGCAAATTCCGTGGGGGTGGAAGGAGGGGCTGCTCAGGAGGTTCCAGCACAGCATCAAGGCGGCTACAACTCTTCAATCTGAGTAAGAACAGGCAGCCTGGCTGGGCCTGGGTTATTTTGTTCTTTGCTAGCTTTTTGAAATGCGGGCAAACGTCAGAAATAGGCCTAAGAAGTGAGTTTTTCTTTATTGGCCTTTGCTGCTAAGTTGCCACTTGATTTTGTGATTAGATTGGAGATGTTTTGGTTTGTATAATGTAATTCGATTGTTTTATATGTGTAGAAGGTGCTTTGCATTACATTGATGAGGTGAGCAGACCTTGAACAATGGATGAGTAACGATGCGGTACATGTTGCCATAAACAACTCGTAGCTATGGAGATAGTAATTTCACTGTTATCGCCACCAAAGCGTAGGACGGCACTCTTGGGAAGACAGCTTGGTAGCTGCACGTCCGCAACCATTGTACCGATAAGTCGTTGGTAGTGCATTATTGCATTATTGTTTGCTTTCCGCGATTGGAAATGCATTGTATGTGCGGTAATTAGCCATGTTCTTTTTGCATTGGATTAGTTGGGTATTAGTGCGCGCCAGCTGTGTAGCGTTGTCTCCTACGATTTATCGGTGTCATGTTTGTGCGAAACGGTACGGCAATCTATATTCTTGCTGCCAAGACAGCCGTGCGGTGGCTGCAAATACCGTTGTGTAATTGTGCTATCGGTCCTTATCAATCCTTGTTATCGGCAAGCGAAAATGGTTATTGCCCCCTTTGTCATTTCTGATGCATCCTGGCGCCGGAGCTTCGGCTACGAGTAACCAGCCTACACTTCACTGAAACAGTTTTCAGAAATCAAACCAGTAAATGCGTGCGATGTAAGCATAAAGTGAGCTACAAGAGCCGATTATAAAAATGTGTAAAGTAATCTAAACTCACCTGATTCATTGTAGAAACAGTGTGTTTATGGTCGAGTTACTGGAGTTCAGGCTTGAGGATTCTGCCAAAGTCAAAAGACAAAATGGAGAATAGAAGAACATGTGACTCCCGAAAAATAGGACTTCGCTCAACATACAAATAATAATACAGCAGTAGTCTTGGCTCGTTTCAAGAGTTTGACGCGATATCGATATGTTTTAGCTTTCATCGCTGTTTCAATCATGTATGCTGGTGTTATCTGCGGAGCGTAAAGTCACAGAGAAAATGAGCGAGCTCCGCCTTCACTTCCATTCCAGCTGAGAACGTTGGGGTTAAAGCCAGCATACAAATAATACTCCAGTCGTAGGAAGCCTGCTGTTTTGTAACTCATTTCTCAAAGTCAATGCAGTATCTCTAGACCCCGCAAAGGTTGAACTTTAGGCCTCTATATATATGACAGTAATTTAATACCCAATCTGACCTTTCCATATCTTCCCATATCTTTTTCCAGGAACTTAGTGATGATTCCAGATGTTTCAGCAAGCGAAGCCAGAGATTTCCCACTCTCTTCCACAAACCTCACTGTAGCAATGCTTTCCAAATGCTTTAGCTTAAAGTAGAAGTAAAGTTAATCTATTACGCCGTTTGCAAACATCAGCAAAATCCTGAAACCAAGTTTCCTCTAACACACTTTAAAGATCCTCGCAATCACAGACTCTAAGACACTCCCAAAGAGCATGTCTATGCGGCTTCATGCCTAATTAATCCAATGATAGGGTTTCACAGTATTTTAAGAGCATGTAAAAGCTTTCAGCTCCTAAATAATATACATAAAAGGTTTTATTGGTGAATCTATTTTGGTTTCTCATTTTCTCATTTAGTCATTTGTGAACGCTCTAATCCAAAGCGATTACAGTTCGTTAGTGTATACATTATTTTTATTGTTTATTCAGCTTCGTGGGAGTCAGGAACCCATCCCTGGCGTTGCTGGAAACAACCGCCTCTACCAGCTGAACTACCTAGGTCCCCAACATTTCACATCTATCTTTGCAGTGTCCTAGTGCGCTATTTTTTTAGACTGCTTTGGCTGGTGGTGTAATACATGCCATTATTCAGTAATTAAGCTGAACATTCAAACATTACACGATTTTAAAATAAATGATCCATGCCGTATAATCAGCTACCAAGTGATGTTTGAAATAATGTACAACTGTCACTGTACCTGCTACTGAGCTGCTGCATGACATAGAAGCTCCTCGTGCTCTCTCCCAGCTTGGATAAGAACCACTATGCGTGCATAAAACCCATTCTATCAATGCCAAATAGCACAGTCCAGCACGCTTCCTCGAAACATTAGCTTGCACTAAGAGTTGTTTCATTATTCAGTGCTACATATCTGTAGCTACTAGTGCCTTCAGAATTGTGGTCGCTACATTGGCAGCTCAGCTGGTAAGAGGCACGGTCGCTATATTCTGCATCAGGGTAGTTGGTTCGATCCACGGGACCACCCATACACGTAATGTATGGATGAAAATAGCGTAGTATATATTATTATTATTATTATCAGAATAGATTCCATGCCCTTAGACTTATCACATTTTGTTGTGTTGTACATCAATTCTGAAAATGAGATTAAATTATTTTTTCCCCCCACACCCATACCCCATGATGGGCTAAGTGAACTTATGTTATGTTAAATGCAAATCTTTGAAATACAGAAATATCTAATTTACTTTCTCTGCTAGTTAAATGTTTTAGACTCCTACTCATTCAAAGGTTTTCTTCATTTTACTTTATTTCCACATTTGTGAATAATAGTAAAAGGAACTATCAAAACTGAATAACTTTTATGGAATCATATAGTAACCAACAAAGTGTTTTGTATTTGTATTATGTGAGATTCCATTGAGCTGCCACTCTTCCTGGAAGCTCAAAATCTAAACAAATCTAAATATATTTTATATTGAGATTCTTCAAATAGCCAGCACGCCTTAATAATAATAGCTTTGCACACTCTTGGCATTCTCTCATACACTCATGAGGTAGTCACCTGGAATGCATTTCAAGTGACAGGTGGGGTGCCTTCTGTGTTAATTTGTGGAAATTTATTTCCTTTCTGTGAGTTTAGAGCCAATCAGTTGTGTGTGTGACAAGGTAAGCAAGAGAAACTACAGTGCATCATTACTTTAAGACATGAAGGTAAGTCACTCGGAGAAAAGCATAGAAATTTTGAAAGTTTCTTCAGGTGATTCTGCCAAAAACAATCAAAACGCTATGATGAAACTGGCTCTCTTGGCGACCAAACACAAGAATGGATGACTTAGAGTTACCTGCTGCTGCAGTGGATAAGTTCATTAAAGGTTTACCAGCCTCAGAAATTGCAGCTCATCACAAATGCTTCACAAAGTTCAAGTAGCAGACACATCTCCAGCATCAACTATTCAGAGAAACTATGTGTAGAATCAGGCCTTCATGGTTGAATTGCTGCAAAAAGCCGCATAAGGACACCAATAATAAGAAAGACTCGCTTGGGCCTAGAAACACAAAAGTGGACAGCAAACAATACGAAATTTGTCCTTTGGTCTGGAGTCCCAAATTGGAGATATTTGGTTTTCCAACCGCCATGTCTTTGAGATGCTGGTGTGGTGAACAGATAGTCTGCAGTTGTGTTCCCACCGTAAAGCAAAGGAGGGAGGTAGTTATGGTGTGGGGAGTTGCTTTGCACCCAGTGACAATGTCTGTGCTTGGTTATTTGGGATTCAAGGCACACTTAGCCAGCATGGCGCCTACAGGAATTCTGCTGCGTGCGCACATCCATCTGGTTTTGGGCTTTTGGGACTATCATTTGTTTTTCAGCAGGCAACAGCCCAACACACCTCCCAGGCTGTACCAAGGGCTATGTTGCCAGAAAGAAGATTGATGTAGTGCTGCATCGAGATGGCCTGGCCTCCACAATCCCGACCTCCAGCAAATTGAGATGGACTAGGAGGAATCCCCAAACGTAGGAAGTGAAGGAAAAGCAGCGCCAGCAAGTTTCTAAGCATGTGTGGGAGCTCCTTAAGAACTGGATAGAAAGCTTGAGCCGCAGGTTTGTGGGGCACGTCCAAAGCTCCTAGAGGAGAATCACGAGTTACTTATGAGGCTGTGCTTCCCCTCTGATTAGCTGTGTGCTTTCTCGTTTTCTTTGTGTCCTCCCATGGGCAGTGATAGTTGGTCCGCTCCAAGGAGTCTGAGGTGCAGGGGTTCTCCCACCTCCCTCTGGACATCGAAGAGGCCCAGTGCTCTGTCGGTTCCCATCCTGGATTTCGGGCGTCGGGGGAGGCCTTGTTGCCTCCCGTGGAGTGGGAGAGTGCGGTCCAGAGAAAGGTGCTGGGTCCCGGTGAGGGATTATCTCGGAATCCCTCACTGTTGCGGGATTTCACTCATCGTCCACATGCTCCCTGCTCGCTCCTCTGGCAGTCCCCAGGCGGAAGGTGCGAGCGGCGCCCTGGGCTGCTCGTTGGGGGTACTTCCGCGGCTTCGCGGCAGCTGCCCCCTCCTTGTTCGGATCCCGTAAATGCGTCACCGGCTTACTAGCCACTGCCGCTCCTATATCATCATTCCAGTCTTGTCAATTACACCTGGTTTAACTTGTCCCCTCGTGAGTCCATTGTGCAAGTGTTCCCTCTGCACTCCCTTGTCCTTGTGGGTGATTGTTTATTGTGAGGAAGAAGGTAGTGTGGCTCGGTGGAGCTACTCACCCCCTTTGTATTGCTAGGAAGTGAATATTTCCCTGTGCCTGTAATTTGTGGAGGTATCACTGTACGTGTGTTGCCAGGAAGTAGATACTTTCCCTGTGCCTGTTTTCGTGTGTTGCTTATCCGAAGCGGTAGTGGCTGTGCGACGGAATAAACTCTGTATTCTGTGATTTACCCTCCTGCTTCGACTCTATCACTCGTCGCATTCTCTACTCTTTAGTCAACTACTCACCCACACATTTTATGCACTACAGTAATAGCTTCGTACTTTAGCGCCATCTTTCAGTAAAGAGAGAGATTCTCCGATCTTCGTTGGGTGGACAGCATGTCAGTTCATGCTTGCAAGAGCTCATGTAGGTTGGAGGGCACGTCCAGAAGTAATTACTGTGTAAAGTCTATGGAAGGAGTGAGAACCAAGAGCCTCCTGGGTTTTGTATTAAGTCAATGTTCAAGAGAGGACGGAAGCTGAGCTGTCCTCCAGCTTTACGATAAGTACTACCTACAAGAGAAGTGCTGTTGAGCGACTGTAGAGCCTTCATTGCAAAACAAGTGTGTTTAATCAATTATTTGGTGGCGGATTATATTTAGTATAGTTTTATCTAAAAAGAGATAAGCTCCAATGTTTTACAATTTTACATTTTTATGAAATTCTCTGAGATGGTTCTGTCCCTTTCTGCTTGGAGGAGCCTCCCGGTAGATTTAATCAAACTGTAACTAGTGCTCAGAACATTCACACCTTCTTGAGAAGCAACTCCCGCAGTGGATGTGGTGTGTTTTGAGTTTATTGTCCTGCTGAAAGGTGAATGCATCTCCCAGTGTCTGATGGAAAAGCAGACTAGAAACAGGATTTCCTCTAGGTTTTGCCTGTGCTTGCAAACCTCCATTATTTTTGTCTAGAAAAACTCCCCAGTCTTTAGTGATTACAAAGCATACCCATAACAGTGATGCAGCCACCATAGCTACATTGAAGTGAGTACTCAGTGTGTGTTGGATTGGATTTAGCTAACATACCTCTATTATTCAGGACAAAAAGATTTAATTGCTTTGCCAAATTTTGTGCACTTGCTGGGTCCTTGTTGCCGAAGCAGGATACATGTTTTGGAATATTTCCTTATTCTGTACAGGCTTCCTTCTTTTCTCACTCCTTGTCCATTTAAGGATTAGTATTGTGGGCCTAACTACAATGTTTGTTTGATCCTGAGTGGGTTTCCTTCACTCTCGGCATTTGGGTTGGGAAGGATGCCTTGTATCTTTGTAGTGGCTGGGTATGTTGATCACACCATTCAAACTGTAATAAATGAAGGGATATTCCAGTGTTGTTTATTTTTCGCCACGCCTACCAATAGGTGCCCCTTCCTTGAGGCATTGGAAAAGCTTCCCCGACGTTTTGTGATTTGAATCTGTGTTTGAAATTCACAACTGAAGAGACCTTACGAATCAATTGCCACGCGTATGTCCGAGATGAGTAGTCATTCAAAAATCATATTAATACTGTCTCTCACAAGTGAAGTCCACATACAACTTATGTGACTGTTGAGCAAATCTTTACTCCTGAACTTACTTGAAAGCTTCTCATAACAAATGGAGTTGAATAGCTTTAACTCAAGACATTTCAGCCTTTCATTTTAATTCATTTGAAAAACTTTGAAAAACATGATTCCCTAGAACATTTTGGGAGTATTGTGTGTATGCAAGTGAAACAAAATAAGTCTCTATTTTAATCCATTTTAAATTCAGGGTTATATTCAACATGTGTAAGAAAAAGTGGAAGGGGTATAAATATTTCTGAAAGGCACTGTATATACAGTATTTAAGCGGCTATTTAGCTTCGCTGTGTTGTAGTCAGATCGTCTATCACTTATTAAAATAGACAAGAGTAACTTTCAGAGTTTTGTGCCCAAGAATCAAGATAGACTTTATTTCCACAAAGCAATAGGCTTCTGGTCTGTACGGTAACTGTCGTCCCAGACTTGGAGCTCTCTCTTTATACAACCCATCATTTTCCATATCATATACCACTATCGTTTCTTTGTCTAGCTTCTTTCCTGTCTATCCCCCATGTGTAGCTTCTCCCTTTTCATATCATATGAACCCTTCACTTTATCCAAAACAGCCACCCTCCTATGACCTTGAGACTATGAGATTTCAACTACTTGTGTCTATGTGTATCGGGTCTTAAGCGCACAAACAAGTGATAACGTTAGTTCCGTTACTAAAATACAGGTCTATCTGCTCCTAGATTTATCTACATCCCATGTCCTTGACTCTCAAGGCCCAGACCAGATCTGGGAGGCCCTAGGAGGACCATCAGATTTATCAAACACACTTGTTTACTAAAGAAATATCTCTACTATTGCTAAACATATTATAATATATATAATGGAAAAAAAATACCTACTAGAAACCATTTTCACATCTTAGCTCTTTAAACCCTTTGAGTGATGTTCTTAGTCCATACGGCACATGCGTTTAATTCTACAAAACTGTATAAATCATATAATTGGTTTTGTTACGTTGTCTAAGTAGTTAACTAAAACATCTCCAATACAAACCAGCTCTTAGTTGTGTTGTAGCTCTTCACGTCATGTTAGAGAGCAGCTCTTGGTTGATTCACAATAATCACGAAAGGGTTGAGTGCCTTGTTGTTTTAAATTCAATAACACCATGGAAATTCAATCATATCAGTCTATCTTACACTTATAGGCCTAACTAAAATATTAGGAACTAATATCTCCATAGAAGAATCAAATCAAGCTTTATTTATACAAGCACCCATTTCAGACATGGAATGGAGACGCAATGTCAGCTCACAGGAAAAAGCTAATAAAAACAATTAAAATAAAACTAAATATTTATTACACCAAATATAAGAGATAAAAGCTAAAGAATTACAATAAAAATGCCACAGCTAAAAGTTTACCTTTACCTGGCCAAATGCATTTAAACTCAGATTTTCCGCAATTCTGACATCATAATCCTGGTAAAAATTCCCTGTCGTGGGTCAGTTGGGATCACTGCTTTTATTTTAGAATGTGAAATGTCAGAATAATATGTAGAGAAATAGATTTAGTTCAGCTTTTTTTTTCTCATCTTACATTCCAATTGGGTCAGGAGAAGTTTACATACACATCAGGTGGTATTGTAGACACTCATGGCTCGGGGCGTTTGTATTTGAGCCAGGGTGTATTTTGTGTTATTTGAGTTTTTGGTTTTGAGATTATGTTGGGCATTTGGGTTGTATTTCTATGTTTGCATTTCTAGTGGTTTGTATTTTCTAAGGTTTGGTCGAGTGACTCCCAATGCGGAGGTAACTTAGTGGCATGGCTGTCGGCTCGTTATCTCGTTTGGAGCCATATTATTCTGTATGTTTTCCTGTATGGGTATTGTGGGTTTTGTTCCAAGTTCAGTCATTGTCACTGTTGGTTACTTCACTGATCGTCTTTGTTTTGTAGTTACGTGCTTTATCTATTAAAGTCATCATGTTCACTCAGCAGCTGCGTGATTGAGTCAACTTCTCAGGCAGTCGTGACAAAAACCACACCTTAAAAGAGACCAAGCAAGCGTGTCAGGCAGCAGCAGGACCCAGCTCCAAGGTCTGGACATAGGAGGAAATTTTGGAGGCGGAAAAGGGTCCTGGACTTGGGAGAGAAATCACTGGAGGAGATAGATGCGCCGTCCCATGGGAGGCGAGACAGTGGAGGTCGCGGAGGAGGAACACGCGGCGTCGGCCGGGGCCATCGTCGGAGGGCGAGAAAGCCTTCAAAAGTTTGGGGAGGGGGGCTGCATGGCCGAGGCGGTTGGGCAGCAGAGAGCTGCCTACAGGGAGAATGTGGAGAGAAGGCTTGTGTGGTTACGGCCATTTCGGGGGGGGAGGGAGGTTGTTGTGCGGCACGAGGGGATGGTGTGTTGCTGTCGGTCCGCCGTTTCTGATCCCATTAGGCCAGTGGTGATGTGTTCCAGTGGTTCCGGCCTGTTTTCTCACTCGGAGCCACGATGTGTACGCCAGCCCAGCTCGGCCTGTTCTACTCACCCACCAGGTCCACGATGTACATTCCAGCTCCACGTGTCGGCCGGTTAAGTGAGCATTGGCGATGTCGACAGCTGCTTGCGCATCAGGCCACCATGAATCCTCGGGCACGTCGCGCAGCCCTACGCGTAGTGTTCGGTTCGCCCACATAGGCCGGTGGGGTTGTTCACTCCCGTGCTGGTCGGGCGGCAGGAGCATCAACCCGGGTGAGTTGGGGCAGGCTCAGTGCTCAAGGGGCCCAGTAAGCCTGCCATGGTCCCGAGCATTTCCGCGCCACCTCCCGCTCAGCTCAGTACCACCGAGTGCCACTGCACCACACACCAAGCCTCCTGTGTGTTCCCACCGAGTCCTGTGCGTCTGTTTGCCGCTCTCCGCACTGGGCGATTATGAGAGTCCCCCAGGGTCCAGTGTGCCTGTTCCGGCTCTCCTACCTTTAGCCCTTATCCGTGTCGTCCCCAGGGTCCAACCCATACCTGTTGCTTCTCCCGCTCTTGCGCCTGAGTCGTGTCCTCAGCTTCGGTACCTCTCGGTTCCGGCACCACGCGCCGAGGCTGCGGTGCGCCCTCAGGCACCAGAGTCTGCCGTCTGTCCATCGGAGCCTCGAACTGCCCCGTCTGCCCAAAGGCGTCGCAAGCCGCCGCCGTCTGCCGCCGAGGCCGGGCCCGTCCAGCCGGGACGGGCACGCTGGGAGCCTTCCTCCCAACAGGATCGGTCCAGAGCCTTCCACGCCCCAGCCCGCGCAGCCAGATCCATCTGCACCAGCCGCAGCAGCGATATCCGTCACCGCCAGCGCGCGGCCGAGGCGATCCGTCAGCCAGCCGCGAGCAGCCAGATCCGTCAGCCAGCCGCCCGGGCAGCGATCCGTCAGCCCCGCCGGCGCAGCCAATCGTCAGCCAGCCCACAGAGCAGCCAATCCGTCGGCCAGCCGCGAGCAGCCAGATCGTCGGTGTACGCGAGCGGCCAGATCCGTCCGGCCAGCCCGAGCAGCCAGATCGTCCCGGGCGTGCAGGCGTCTAGCCAGATCCGTTGACCGGCCACCATGAGCAGCCAGATCCGTCAGCCACCATGAGCAGATCTCGTCCCGCACGGGCACCAGGTCCTCCCCGGCTGAGCCGCCCCGAGGATCCGCCCAGAGCCGTCCAGCCAACCCGCCCCAGCCAGCCGAGGATCCGTAGTGGGTCGGTGCTGTCCGCCCAGGCAGTGCAGCCCTTGTGCTGGTGCTGCCCGTGGTCGGCGCGCCTTAGTCCGGTGCATGCCCCTTGGTCGGTGCTGCCCCGTTAGTCGGTGCAGCCCCTTTAATCAGTGGGGTTTAGTTGGGGGGTGGTCGTGTGGAGGAGCTACGGGAGGCCGGATAGTGACGCTAGGTGGGGTGGGGACCACGACCAGGGCCAGAGCCGCCACCGTGGACACCGCCACACCCAGACCACTCCCCCCCTAGACACCTGTATCGCCTGGTCGCCGTGCATGTTTAGAGGAATACTGTGACACTCTGCGCTCGGGACGTTTGTATTTGAGCCAGGGTGTATTTTTGTGTTGTTGGGTTTTGGTTTGGTTATGTTGGGCATTTGGGTGTGTATTTCTTGTTTGCATTTCTGGTGGTTGTATTTCTGGGGTTTAGGTCGATGACTCCCAATCGGGAGAGTAGCGAGTGTCAGCTGTCGGCTCGTTGTTTCTCTGATTGGGAGCCATACTTATTCTGTATGTTTTTTCCTGTTGGGAATTGTGGGTTTTTGTTCCAAGTTCAGTCATTGTCACTGTTGGACTTCACTGCATGTCTTTTGTTTTGTATTTCGGTGCTTTATCTATTAAAGTCATCATATTCACTCAGCAGCGCTTGCTTTCGTTTGGTCCTTCCTCAGGCGATGTGACAAGTATTTGCGTAGCATTGCTTTAAATTGTTTAACCCTGGGTCCAAGCGTTACAGGTAGCCCCCACCAGCATCCCACACTAAGTTGGGTAAATTTTGGCCCATTCCTCTGACAGAGCTGGTGTAACTGAGTTAGAGTTTGTGAGCCTCTCTTGCTCCTAACATGCTGTTTTCAGTTCTGCCCACAAAATATTCTATAAGTTGAGGTCAGGGCTTTGTGATGGCACTCCAATACCCTCCACTTTCCGTTGTCCTTAAGCCAATTTGCCACAACTTTGGTAGTATGCTTTGGTCATTGTCCATTTGGAAGACCTATTTGCGACCAAGCTTTAACTTTCCTGACTGATGTCTTGAGATGTTGCTTAAAATATCCATAATTTTTCTCCTTCCTCATGTACCATCTATTTCCTGTAAGTGCGTCCAGTCCCTCCTGCAGCTAAATCACCCCCACAGCATAATGCTGCCAACCCCATGCTTCACGGTTGGGGATGGTGTTCTTGACATGCCGACCCCCTCTCCTCAAAAATCCGATTTTGTCCCCCATGTGCAGTAACCTAAACCGTAGTCGGCTTTTTATGCGGTTTTGGAGCAGTGGCTTCTTCCGCCCCTTGCTGAGCGGCCTGGTTATGTTGATATAGGACTGCATTTTACTGTGGATATAGATACTTTTTGTACCTGTTTCCTCCCAGCATCTTCACAAGGTCCTTTGCTGTTTTTCTGGGATTGGTTTGCTACTTTTCCGGCTCCTAAATCGTTCATCTCTGGGAGACAGACGTGTCTCCTTCCTACCAAGCGGTATGGCGGCTGCGTGAGTCCCATGGTGTTTATCACTTGCGTACTATTGTTTGTACAGAGAGCAGTGGTACCTTCAAGGTGTTTGAAATTGCTCCTAAGGATGAACCAGGCTTGTGGAGGTCTGCAATTGTTTTTCTAGGTCTTGGCTGATTTCTTTTAATTTTCCCATGATGTCAAGCAAGAGGCACTGAGTTTAAAGTGGGCCTGGAAATACATCCACGAGTACACCTCCAGGTGAGCTCAAATTATGTAATTAGCTATCAACTTCTAAAGCTTCATGACATCATTTTCTGGAATTTTTCAAGCTGTTTGAAGGCACAGTCAACTAAATGTATGTAAACTTCTGACCACTGGATTAGTGATATAGTGAATTATAAAGTGAAATAATCTGTTTTGTAAGAGTTGTTGTCATGCACAAAGTAGATGTCCTAACTTGACTTGCCAAAACTAAAGTTTGTTAACAAGAAATTTGTGGATGTGGTTGAAAAACGGGTTTTAGTGATCAACCTAAGTGTATGTAAACTTCCGACTTCAACTGTTTCATGATATGATAATAACTAGTAGCTTCACAACTGTGTTTAAAACCCTGCTGTTATCCACAGTCGTGGTCAAAAGTTTTGAGGCAACACAATATAAATTTTTCCACAATCCTGCTGCCCTCAGTTATGATAACAATTTGCCATATACTCCAGAATGTTATGAAGAGTGATCAGATAATTGCAAAGTCCCTCTTTGCCATGAAAATGAACTTAATCCCCCAAAAACATTTCCACTGCATTTCAGCCCTGCCACAAAGAGACCAGCTGACATCATGTCGTAATTCTCTCGTTAGCACAGTGTGAAGTGTTGTGAGGACAAGGCTAGAGATCACCCCTGTCTCGCTGATTGTTAGAATAACAGACTAGAAGCTTTAAAAAAGGAGTGGTGCTTGAAATCATTGTTCTTCCTCTGTTAACCATGTGTTTACCTGCAAGAAGCACGTGCCGTCATCATTGCTTTGCAAAATAGCTTCACAGGCAAGAGATATTCCGCTGCTAGTAAGATTGCACCTAAATCAACCATTTATCGGATCATCAATAACTTCCAAGGAAGAGGTTTCAATTGTTGTGAAGAAGGCTAGCTGCAGTGGCGCCCAGAGAAAGTCGGCGCCAGGGACCGTCTCCTAAAAGTTGATTCAGCTCTCGAGATCGGGGCACCACGTGCACTGCCTCAGGAATGGCTGCAGGCAGGTGTAGAGTTGCAGCTTGCACGCACAGTGGGGGCAAAGACTTTTGATGGCTGAGTGAAAGACAGCGAGAGGCCACTACTCTCCAAACATCAGGACAGACTGATATTCTGCAAAGTACAGGGATTGAACTGACTGAGGACTGGGGGTAAGTCGTTTTCTCTGATGAATCCCCTTTCTGATTGTTTGGGGCATCCCGGAAAAAAGCTTGTCCGGAGAAGACAAAGGTAAGCGCTACCATCAGTCCTGTGTCCATGACCAACAGTAAAGCATCCTGAGAGCCATTCATGTGTGGGGTTGCTTCTCACCAAGAGAGTGGGCTCACTCACGAATTTTGCCTAAGAACACATCCACTGAATAAAGAATAGTACCAACACATCTCCTCAGGACAACTCTCCCAACCATCCACAGTTGGTGACAAACAATGCCTTTTTCCAGCATGATGGAGCACCTTGCCTAAGGCAAAAAGTGATAACTAAGTGGCTCAGAGAAAAAACATAATGTTGGGTCCATGGGCCCAGGAAACTCCCAGACCTTAGTCCATTGAGAACTTGTGGTCAATCCTCAAGGCGGGTGGACATACAAAAAACCCACCAATTCGTGACAAACTCCAAGCATTGGGCAAGAATGGGCTTGCCATCAGTCAGGATGTGGCCCAGAAGTTAATCGACACAATGCCATTGAGAGTCTTTATAGTCAACATAAGTATTAACTCATTGCATAAACTTATTGTAGTTGTCAATAAAAGCCTTTGACACTTATGGAATGCTTGTAATTATACTTCGGTATACCACCAAAATATCTAAAAACACTGAAGCAGCAGTGGTTTGTTTATTTGCTAGCTTAAGCTACCGAGCGCTACTGATGAGTCCGTGTTGTTGTTGAAAAAGCGTCCTGTCCACCTGGAGAAACAGCTCTTGAAGACTCACATCGTCATCTGCTGACTGGAGTGGGTAGCACTTGGTTTGGGAAAATATTCACTTCACTGTTCATTCTGCCAAACAATATCATGTCATTTCAAAATAAGGTGAGGCTGGATGGTAGGCAGGGGTTGATCATGGTGAGTTGGCTGGTAGACAGGGTTGATCATGGTGATGGTGGTGTCCTCAGACATTATCCATCTTCAGATCCCTCTAGACTTGCTAAGCTAAGCAAACCAAATAAATCTACCTGCCAACATTTCTGTAAACTCCTGGCTGGTATCATAGCATCTGTCCAACAGAACTGTGGGGCGGCAGCACATTAAGGGACTTTGGAAAATCCCAACTGGTCAACATGTTAAAGCGGACCCCTTGCCTTGCCTAACGATAGGCTTCAGAGAGGAGGAGCTGCCGCCCTGCTTTCTATGAGCTGGCCAATCCTGTTGTTGGGAGCACACCCACACCATTCTGTTGTTTGGGGTGCACATCCGCCCACACCATTCAAACAGACTTTTCACTCACATGCAAAGTAATAGAAATCTGGAAATAATGGATAGTTACAAGTTTTCAGAGGGTGGACCCCCACTTGTTGACAGTATCAAATTACACTAAGGAGGCCACATTCAGAAGTCGCTTGGGTGGGAAAACTCACCATGTGGGGCTTCTCTCTCGGTGTATGTACACTAGTCTACCATTAGCTGGACCCAGGCTAACAAAGTGGAAAGGTTGCCCAACAGTGTGGTGTTTTCTCTTGTGTTCAGCCAGGCTTCTGACTCGAGTGAATCTCTTCCCACACTTCACAGCTATAGGTTTCTCTCTGTGTGTGTTCTCTTGTGTAGATGAAGTCCCATGTGAAGTGGTTAGCTCATTCCTGATCTGAGCAGTGGTAAGGCTTCTCGCCTGTGTGTATTCTCTTGTGTCCAGCCAGGTTTCCTGAATAGTGAATCTCTTCCCACTGATCACAGCCAAAGGCTTCTCTCCTCTGTGTGTTCTCTGTTGTACTAGAAGTCTGCTTGAAGTGGTAGAAAGCTCATTCCACAGTCTGAGCCAGTGGTAAGGCTTCTCTCCTATGTGTATTCTCTTGTGTTCAACCAGGTGTCCAATGAGTGAATCTCTTCCCACACTGATCACAACAAAAGGCTTCTCTCTGTGTGTATTCTCTTGTGTAAAGCCAGGTTTCTGAATGAGTGAATCTTTTCCCACACTGATCCACAGCCAAAAGGCTTCTCTCCTGTGTGTGTTCTCTTGTGTCTGCAGAAGTCCTGTGAAGTGGCTAAGCTCATTCCACAGTCCCGAGCAGTTAGTGGGCTTCTCTCCTGCTGTGTATTCTCTTGTGTTCAACCAGGTGTCCCTGGACCGGTGAATCTCTTCCCACATGATCACAACCAAAAGGCTTCTCTCCTGTGTATTCTCTTGTGTAAAGCCAGGTTTCCTGAATGAGTGAATCTTTTCTCACACTGATCACAACCAAAGGCTTCTCTCTGTGTTGTTCTCTTGTGTCGTAGAAGTCCCCCTGTGGAAGTGGTTAAGCTCATTCCACAGTATGAGGCAAGTGGTAAGGCTTCTCGCCTGTGTGCGTATTCTCTTGTGTTCAACCAGGTGTCCACTGAGTGAATCTCTTCCCACACTGATCACAACCAAAAGCTTCTCTCCCTGTGTGCTTATTCTCTTTGTGTTCCAACCGGGTGTCCTGAATGAGTGAATCTCTTCCCACCACTGAGTTACTGCTAAAAGGCTTCTCTCCTGTGTGTATTCTCTTGTGTAAGAAATGCCAGGTTTCTGAATGAGTGAATCTTTTCCCACACTGATCACAACCAAAAAGGCTTCTCTCCTGTGTGTGTTCTCTTGTGTGTTAGCAAGTCCCTGTGAAGTTGGTTAGCTCATTCCACAGTCTGAGCAGTGGTGAGGCTTCTGGCCTGCTGTGTATTCTCTTGTGTTCAAGCAGGTGTCTGACTGGGTGAATCTCTTAACCCACTCTGACACCAAACTCTCCCTGTGTGTATTCTCTTGTGTTCAACCAGTGTCTACAGGGGTGAATCTCTTCCCACTCTGATCCACCAAAGCTTCCTCTCCTTGTGTGTTTGTCTTGTGTCTGGCCAGGTGTCCTAACTAGTGAATCTCTTCCCACACTGATCCTCCAGCTGT
The DNA here is from genome assembly GCF_020615455.1 of Coregonus clupeaformis. Lineage (NCBI taxonomy): Eukaryota > Metazoa > Chordata > Actinopteri > Salmoniformes > Salmonidae > Coregonus > Coregonus clupeaformis. The sequence continues at coordinate 16,290 of NW_025535024.1, forward strand.
AAGGCTTCTCTCCTGTGTGTATTCCCTCTTGTGTCCTGCCAGGCTTCCTGACCCAGTGAATCTCTTCCCACATTGATCCCAGCTGTGGGGCTTCTCCGTGTGTATTCTCTGAGTGCGTTTTAAAGATTTGCTGAAGAGGTGAAACTCTTTCCACAGTCAAAAAAGCACAGTGAAGTCTCTGCTGGTGTTTCTTGGTGTTCTATCTGGAGGGACTCGTCTCTGTCTACGTCCAGCATCATGATGTCGGTTAGCTTCCCCAGATGATAAGCCCCTTCTACTAGAAAGAGCGGCGGTTCTGGGGCTGATCCCCTGTGGAAAACAAACAGACAGTTGGGTTTCTTCTTCATATCGAGAGTTAGTTCAAGGGCCAGCTTTCCAACTCTTGTGATCAGATTTGAGCATTTTGGATGCGTTGAAAATCATCAATGTAACCAATGGGGTGGGTGCTTCTAATGAGTCTACATTTTAGAAAGGTATTTATGTGCATTGGACATCTAAAGGTGTCCCAAAATAAATGTATCTAGAGGCTGTAACCCACTCCGTCCCGGTGTTTTCCTGCAGTCGACCAGCAGCACTGACTCCCTCTTCCGGACCCAGCAGTAAGTTACCAGGAGAGGCACGACCTCGGGACCCCAGCCAGGGGGGGAGGAGAGTTGGAGAGGAGAGGGAGGAGGGTGGAATATGAGTTTCCTGTAAATCCCCAAAAGAGGGTGAGTGGAGTTCAAGTTAGTCACTACGGGTAAAACAACACAACAATGGTATGGTGAGGTCTTGCATTTAAATGAGGGACGGTCTGGAGTGAACAATGCCCCTTATGTTTAAGGCTTAATGACACCAAATACATTTTTCCAAACTCTGCTTCTTCATTCCGGTCCGTTGAACAACAGGAAGTTACCAAACCACAGAAGATGAAAAAGCTGGTTTTCAGCATAGGGTTTCATATGATAGCTTGCAACTTATGGCGATTACCCATTCCTACAAAAGTGAGTACCTGCTTTTCAGCATGTTAAAAAATAATTCACATTGTCTGTTTTCACTTCTCTGGATTACGCAGCGCTCAAATATTGTGTCTGTATGTAACGCTACGGTTTGAACCCGAGGCTCCCACGGGAGAAAATCACTTCTCAGACCAATAGGACATTCCCTATCGGAAAAGGGCAAATTGATTTAGTTATTTTTATATTGAGCCCCAATTACATTTCTATGTGGAATTCCCAAGAATATTTTTAGCCATTGCTGGCGATGGAATCGCCAATAACAAAGGGATGGAAGTATAGACAGCGTTCCTTGATCTGATCTACAGGATATTTGGTCTGATCTACGGGATATTTGTTTCTGATCTTCAGGCTATTGTCTGATCTACAGGTTGTTTCAGTCTGATCTACAAGCGCTTGATCTGATCTACAGGCTCCTTTGATCGATCTTCAGGCTATTTGATCTGATCTACAGAGATATTTGATCTGATCTACGGGATTGCATCAGGCTATTTTGAAATGTTAACCTATTATAATAGCATTGCCCTTTAGAAACGTCTTGCACTCCCTTGAACCTTTTCGCATTTTGTTACGTTAAAGTGGGATTAGGAAATATATTATAATTGTAATTGATGTGCTAATTTCAAATTGTCAATGTGGCTTAGATTGGATAGTTGATGTTACGTTGGAAAGCTTGCATGTTGATGACAGTTGCGATAGAACACATAAGGGTGAGGTGTCATGTTTTGGCTGACAAATGCTACTAAAATGTAACTAACATCCAAACTATGAAATAACACATATGGAATCATGTTGAACCACCAAAGTCGTTAACAAATCAGAATATATTCCAGGTGACAACCTCATGAAGCTGATTGAGAGAATGCCAAAGAGAGTGCAGCTGTCATCAAGGCAAAAGGGTAGCTATTTAAGGGAATCTCAAACATCATATTTTGATTTGTTTAACACTTTCTTATACTACACGATTTCATATGTCATATTTCATAGTTTTGATGTCTTCCTATTATTCTACAACGTAGTAAAATAAAAAAGAAAACCCTGAATGAGTAGGTGTGTCCAAACTTTTTGTTTCGGACTGTATATATTTCTTTCCCACTTTCAAATGAGTACAACAAAGTCGTTTAGAGGTAGAGGGCTGCGGGCTCGACAGAGATCATTGCAGCGCGGTCGTATTTTTCATGTTGAGGCGGTCAGACAGAAACGTTGTGATAAAAAATACTTGTCCCGCAGATTATTTGGAAACGGTGTCTTTCTGCTGTGTGCGTTAGCTAGCTATTGTACTAAAAGCTTACCTCTGTCAGAATTATTCACACACTAGCCTACCAGGCTACCTAGTGAATGCGAATAAATCACTTGGCAGTTATCTTTCCAAGGAAATTCACTTCAAATATAATTAGGCTATAGTTTACTACAGTGTCTGTTAATAGAAAGAAGTTGGGGACGCTCAACCAACGTGAGTTTGAGGGTGAAATCCCAAAATGTGATTATCAATATATAAAAGCAAAAGGCGCAACATGGGGATCGAGCGTTGAGTCTTCTCCTTTTCAATATATATTAATTATCAATTTATTTGTCTCTGACTGAAAATATTCCCGCTCCTAAAAAGACAGGCTATATCCTACGTGCAAAACATAGGTCAAGAGAAAGTGCAACGGACCGCTCATCTTTTCTCTGCTGTTTCAAGTTCAGCAGCCATACTCTCCTTTCCTAGTTCAGCAGGCATACCTCTCCTGTCCTGTCCCTAGTTCAGCAGGCATACTCTCCTGTCCTGTCCTGTCCTAGTTCAGCAGCCATACCTCTCCTCTCCTAGTTCATCAGCCTCTCCTCTCCTCTCTAGTTCAGCAGCCATACCTCTCCTCTCCTAGTTCAGCAGCCATACCTCTCTCTCCTAGTTCAGCAGCCATACCTCTCCTGTCCTAGTTCAGCAGCCATACCTCTCCTGTCCTAGTTCAGCAGCCATACCTCTCCTGTCCTATTTCAGCAGCCATACCTCTCTGTCCCATTTCAGCAGCCATACCTCTCCCTCTCCTAGTGCAACAGCCATACCTCTCTCCCTGTCCTAGTTCAGCAGTCACACCTCTCCTCTCCTAGTTCAGCAGCCATGCCTCTCCCTCCCTCTCCTAGTTCAGCAGCCATACCTCTCCTCTCCTAGTTCAGCAGCCATACCTCTCCTCTCCCTAGTTCAGCAGCCATACCTCTCCTCTCCTGTCCCTAGTTCAGCAGCCATACCTCTCCCTCTCCTGTCCTAGTTCAGCAGCCTTCAGCTTCTCTGTCCTAGTTCAGCAGCCATACCTCTCTAGTTCAGCAGCCATACCCTCTCTGTCCTAGTTCAGCAGCCATACCTCTCCCTCTCCTAGTTGGGCGTGCTAGATCAGGTGAGCGTTTGGTCTCAATTAAATAGAGTAGTCTTATATGAATGGACGAGAAGCACAGGCAGTTATCTTCCAAGGAAATTAACTTCCTAAATATTATAGGCTATACTAGTTCTATAGAAGTCTACACCCACTATAACTTTTTCACATTTTGTTGCTTTAAAAAGTGGGATTGAAATAGGTTTGATTATAATTTTTCGTAATTCATCTACACAAAATAATGTGAAAGTAAAAACAAAATTCTGACAAATGTGTACAAACAAATACAAAACAATAACTAAAATAGTCAGTAAAGTTGGTGTTAAGAAATAACATAATAAGTGATATGGACTGTAAACTAATAGCGGTAAAACATGATTTATTTGAATGACTAACCCTTCCTCTGTTAATAATGATGTTGTGTATGGTGTATTAAAGCCACCCAGACACATCAAAGATGTTCACAGTAATCCCCAATAATGACCACCTGCAACCCTGTACATTTGACTATTCACAATAATGACCACCTGCAACCTGTACATGCTAACTCATTCACAATAATCCCCCAATGACGACCACCTGCAACCCTGTACATGTGACTATTCACAATAATGACCACCTGCAACCCTGTACATTTTACTATTCACAAATGACCACCTGCAACCCTGTACATTTTCACTATTCAGAATAATAACCACCTGCAACCCTGTACATGTGTCTATTCACAATAATCCCCAATAATGACCACCTGCAACCCTGTACATTTGACTATTCACAATATTCCACAATAATGACCACCTGCAACCCTGTACATGTGACTATTCACAATAATCCCCAATGACGACCACCTGCAAACCTGTACATGTGACTATTCACAATAATGACCACCTGCAACCCTGTACATTTACTATTCACAAATGACCACCTGCAACCCATGCATTTTACTATTCACAATAATAACCACCTGCAACCCTGTACATGTGTCTATTCACAATAATCTGCAATAATGACCACCTGCAAACCCTGTACATTTGACTATTCACAATATTCCACAATAATGACCACCTGCAAACCTGTACATGTGACTATTCACAATAATCCCCAATAATGACCACCTGCAACCCTGTACATGTGACTATTCACAATAATCCCCAATAATGACCACCTGCAACCCTGTACATGTGAATATTCACAATAATCCACAATAATGACCTAAATGACAGAGTGAAAGGAGAATATAAATATTCCAGAACATCAATCTTGTTTTGCAACAAGGCACTAAAGTAATACTGCATAAAAAATTAACACGGAAATGAACACACTTTTTTGGGGCCTAAATGCAAAGCTTTAAGTTTTAGGTCAAATCCAACATTATATCACTGAGTAACTGCCTCCTTATTTTCAAGCATGGTGATGGCTGCATCATGGTAAAGGAATGCTTGACTTAGTCAAAGACTGGGGGAGTTTTACAGGATGAAACAAAACGGGAGATCCTAGAGGAAAGACTGCTTCAGTCTGCTTTACACCAGACACTGGGAGAGACTCACCTTTCAGCAAGACTATAACCTACAACACTAAGCTCACATCTAAATCTGTGGGAAGCTAAAAGGCTAGCTTGCTTACAGTTTTTAGCAAGCTGCTAGTGGAGTAGCCTACAGCCAACTGGCAAGCTGCTGAGTGGAGTAGCCTGCAGCCAACTGGCAAGCTGCTAGTAGAGTAGCCTAAAGCCAGCTGCAAGCTGCTAGTGGAGTAGCCTACAGCCAACTGGCAAGCTGCTAGTGGAGTAGCCTACAGCCAACTGGCAAGCTGCTAGTGGAGTAGCCTACAGCCAACTGGCAAGCTGCTAGTGGAGTAGCCCACAGCCAACTGGCAAGGTGCTAGTGGAGTAGCCTACAGCCAACTGGCAAGCTGCTAGTGGAGTAGCCTACAGCCAACTGGCAAGGTGCTAGTGGAGTAGCCTACAGCCAACTGGCAAGCTGCTAGTGGAGTAGCTTACAGCCAACTGGCAAGATGCTAGTGGAGTAGCCTACAGGCTCCAACTGGCAAGGTGCTAGTGGAGTAGCCTACAGCCAACTGGCAAGCTGCTAGTGGAGTAGCCTACAGCCGACTGGCAAGCTCCAACTAGCTGCATTGTACCGATAAGTCATTGGTAGTGCATTATTGTTTGCTTTCGCGATTGGAAAGCAAACACTGGCTCTGACGCTCGTCGGATGTGGTAGGGCTTGAAAACTATTACAGACTACAAAGGGAAGCACAGCCGCGAGCTGCCCAGTGACACAAGCCTACCAGACGAAGCTAAACCACTTCTATGCTGCGCCGAGGCAAGCAACACTGAAGCATGCATGAGAGCACCAGCTGTTCCGGATGACTATGTGATCACGCTCTCCGTAGCCGATGTGAGTAAGACTTTAAGCTAGGTCAACATTCACAAGGCCGCAGGGCCAGACGGATTACCAGGACGTGTACTCCGAGCATGTGCTGACCAACTGGCAAGTGTCTTCACTGACATTTTTCAACATGTCCCTGTGAGTCTGTAATACCAACATGTTTCAAGCAGACCACCATAGTCCCCGTGCCCAAGAACTCTAAGATAACCTGCCTAAATGACTACCGACCATAGCACTGACATCTGTAGCCATGAAGTGCTTTGAAAGACTGGTCATGGCTCACATCAACAGCATAATCCCAGAAAACCTAGACCCACTCAATTTGCATACCGCCCCAACAGATCCACAGATGATGCAATCTCTATCACACTCCACACTGCCCTTTCCCACCTGGACAAGAGGAACACCTACGTGAGAATGCTATTCATTGACTACAGCTCAGCATTCAACACCATAGTGCCCTCTAAGCTCATCACTAAGCTAAGGATCCTGGGACTAAACACCTCCCTCTGCAACTGGATCCTGGACTTCCTGACGGGCCGCCCCAGGTGGTAAGGGTAGGTAACAACACATCTGCCACACAGATCCTCAACACGGGGGCCCCTCCAGGGGTGCGTGCTCAGTCCCCTCCTGTACTCTCTGTTCACCCATGACTGCATGGCCAGGCACGACTCCAACACCATCATTAAGTTTGCCGACGACACAACAGTGGTAGGCCTGATCACCGACAACGATGAGACAGCCTATGAGGAGGAGGTCAGAGATCTGGCCGTGTGGTGCAGGACAACAACCTCTCCCTCAACGTGACCAAGACAAAGGAGATGATTGTGGACTACAGGAAAAAAAAGAGGACTGAGCACGCCCCCATTCTCATCGACGGGGCTGTAGTGGAACAGGTTGAGAGCTTCAAGTTCCTTGGTGTCCACATCACCAACGAACTATCATGGTCCAAACACACCAAGACAGTCGTGAAGAGGGCACGACAAAGCCTATTCCCCTCAGGAGACTAAAAAGATTTGGCATGGGTCCTCAGATCAACACTTTTTGTTGTTGTTTTATCCTTACTTTTTTTGTTTAAAATAAATGCACTGTTGGTTGGGGCTGTAAGTAAGCATTTCACTGTAATGTCTGCACCTGTTGTATTGGCGCATGTGACCAATACAATTTGATTTGATTTGATTTGATTTGTATTGGCATGAGGAAGTGTTATTACGGTAATTAGCAACTGTTTTGTATTGGATTGTTGGGTATTGTGCATGTAGCTGTGTAGCGTTGTCAGAATTGACCAAGTTTGTAAAGCGGTGCAGTAGCCTGTATTCTTGCTGCAAGACAGCCGTGCGTGGCTGCAAATACATTGTGTGTAATTATACTATCGATTATTATCCATCCTGTGTTACCAGCAAGCGAAAATAGTTGTGCCCCTATCGTATCTGAAGATTATGCCTTTGTTAAATGTTTTTCATGAAGAAATGGAATGTTGGTTATGTTAGTATCAGAAGGCAATGTTTAGTATGATGACATATGACAGACAGGAAGGGGGTTTGTAAGATATGGGGATTGGACAGTAGAGGGAGCTATTCAACTCTTGGAAGGCTATATAAAGGGGAGACTGGTGATTAGGCCAGAGGAGGGAGTTTCATTGTTTATAAATAAGGGGGTTAGGCGGGAGAGTTAGAACGCCATATCAATCTGGGGAGCCGTTCTCCCGGACATCGCGAGTCTGTACCTATGCTGTAAACTCGTGATTTTAATAAAAGCCTCTAACACGATGCAGCATAGCGGACTTTTTGTTGACAGCAATAATTGCCACCATTCATCATATACGACATAATGGCGCCCAACGTGGGGGCTGGGTTTGCGTCTCTTCCCTTGTTTCAGTCAACCGCCGGCCTAACTCTCTCTGAAGCATGGCGAAAAAGGGTGAGTATCCTTATCGCTTCGGAGTTTGTTAGATTGGATATGACTTGTGTACACTGAAGAGATGTTCCATTTCGACCTGGCCTCGGTGGCGTTGTTGGGTCGACTGGAGTCTGCTAAAATGTTATTTCATTGGTAACTATAGACAATGATAATTTAGAGTGATAAGTTTATATTTCATTGGTAACGGATGGCAATGAGGATTTAGAGCATAAATTTATATTTCATTGGTAACGGGTGACAATGGATTGGTAGACAATAAATGTTGGAAGACGTCTGCATAGTTAGGGCACCGGGAATCTGGAAAAGCCCTCAGATCGAGGCGATTCTTTAGGAATGGGCCATAAAATCCTTGCAACGCGTATGTGGTGTAAGGTTAATTCTGGGAATTATTAAGCTGGACGAATTATATGCATGTGTTATATACTCATCGTATGGTTGACGAACTATAATGCTTGGGGTAACCTCTCTATGATTATCCAGAACTTACGGCAACACAAAGTTAGAAGGAGATATTACTGATAGACAATGATTTGGCCACGGTGCGGGGTGTTCATTTGTATAGCTAGTAGGGCCGCAGTTGGCTGGAGGCTGAAGCTAATGCTTGATTGTTTCAGGCCACGTGGTACATCGTTGCTAAGGCTAATTTTTGTAAGGCTAAAGTGTGAATCATGCCACATTCTACATGGTGGCTGAGGTGGATGCTAATGCTACATGCTAATTGTGTTGTGTGCAGCAGTGTACCTTAGGCTAAGCTAAATGCTAATGCTACATGCTTATTGTGTTGCGTGTCTACATGCTAACGGATATCCTTAGAGATTCCATTGCGATGGATTAAAGTCTCTTAAACTTGTCACTGTCTGTAAGTCAGGTTGTATGTTTTGTGAGCGCTGTTAAATGTTGGTTGACTAGGAGGGGGAACGAAAGGTACAGCTGGACTGTTATCGATTTAGTGGAGGTGAAAACGTGTTTTTGATTGGATGTGCGCATGCGTGATTTTACAGGGCTAGAGCTACGACATGCGGTCGTGCTGAGCCTACGAAACAAAATGGTGGCGTAAGGTCATATGTTGTTTGGGGTTTCTTGTCAGGGGTTTAATGGCTACCGGAAAAGAAAGGTGACCATGACTCTTTTAAAATCGTTAAAGTAACTGTTATGTGAACGTTAAACTATTTGTAGAGATGTAGTAAATTTATAAATTGAATATATGTTGACGTAAGTATAATGCATTAATTTGAATGATGGATTAAAATAAAAAATGTTTTTGAGCGATCTATTTAGTTCTGAGTTTAGTCTTAGAGTGAATAATGTAGAAACGAAACGAATATTGAATGGTTGGAAATACTCAGTGATTGCATTAACTGCTGAAATCGTGTGTGTTTCTATGTTTTTGTGAAATATGAGAGGAACATGGAACGAGAGGAGAGAGAGAGAGAAGGGGCTGACGTGTGCGTCACGTGACAAGGTGTGACGAGGCAGACGAGAGGATTGGATCAGGCTAGTACACAAAATCATCCTAACAAGATATGTGATGTTATGACAATTTTACATAGGCTTGGCAAATACTATTTCATTAAAAATTGCATTTGGAAGCTCTGTGTATCACTGGGGTTTGATTACAGATGTGTTGGGAATCAAGGGATGGATTGAAGATTCTTCTGTAAATTTATGATAATTAGGGGTTAGAGCAAGGGGTTAAAGGCTTTGTTTATGGGTATTTTAGTCTGAAGATGACTAACTTGCATTTACTTGCAGTTGATGGGTTGTGGTAAGATAGCCAACACTAATTGATAAATTGGTGATATAGGAATAAATAATAGGTTTTAAATTATTCATAATTTTTAATTGAGTTTTTAATTGGTTTTTTATTTTTAATTAAATGGTTTTTGAATAAGGCATTTAATTGAATTTTTTAATATTCATATTTGATTTTATTTGATTTTTGGGAGAAAAAAAAAAATCTAACAATTATTTTTTATTTTTTGGGGTTCTTAGGGTTATATTAATAATTTGAAGGGGGAAGCCATAGGCTATACAGTCTAAAAATAACATAGTTCACAATAAAGGAATATAAAAGGCTTGATATAGGGGAAAATTGATTAAAATAGTCATTTTTTAATCAAAGTAGGGTTAGAGTAGTGTTAGAAAGACTAATGGCAGATGTTAGTACACCTTTCTCACATATGGATTCAGCAGAAAGACACCCACCTTACGAGAAGGAAGCTTTCAGTGATCATCTAGCATGGTGATTATGGCATCAGAGATGAAGACGAATACGAGCAGAAACGACGATGAAGATGAATTCAAAACTCCAGAAGGAAGGAAAACCGGGATGTCTGGGAACTTAAGGAGATGAGGATGATGAAGATGAGAGTGATTGAGAGAGGTCATGGGTGGATATGACTCTGTGATCAGAAGGAAGTTGGCAAGAGAGGAAAGAAGGATACACGAGATTTGATCTCTGATGAAGGTTGAAGAAAAGAAGGGTACAAGAGCAAAGAAGAAATTGAGATATAGGGCAGATTGCTTATCATGCCTGGATAAATCGAATAAGAAGTAACACGATTGGATGAAGAATTCAAGAATGGAAGGAGAAGAACACATTGAGGTCAAGAAGAGCCCATTAGTAAGAAGAAGATGATATTTCGAGGACAGAACTTAGAACTAAGGTTGAAGAATACTGATATGTCAACGATTTGAGAAGGAACAGGACCAAGAAAACTGCTGAGAGAATCCCAAGAACAGGAGAAAACAACAGAGGAAGATGAAGGAGAAAGTGAAGATCACCTGTTCTAGAAGAGATGAAGGGGGGTGCATTGCTGAGAGCATCGATTAGAGGAGAAGAGAAAATAGCTAACAGTTGAAGCAACCGGCCATTAGAAGTGATAGTGAATAGGGGAAAAACTTATTTGGGTTTAGGCCTAAAGAGGTTAAACATCTCACTAATTGATAACGAATTAGGATAGGGATTTGAGGTAGTAAAACAGTTAATCAAAATAGACATACTAATATTAGAAGATACTGTTATTGCAGTGTTGGGAAGAGAATTGAATTGTACAATAAGATGTACACTAGACTGTCTATTAAGACAATCTGTCTGAAAAGTTAAAAGGGGTGATTATTATTCTGGGTTACATTCTTACACTAAGGGATGTCAGGCTAGGCTAAAAGGTGGTTAGTCGTTTTGCCAAGTCTGTGTGTAATGAGTCAGAAGCAGGTGGGGAACTTTCCCAATCACATATTCTACAAATTTGGTGGTAAGGGATTTTGTGAAAATCAGGGGAAAAGGTTTTAAATGTTATGAGAGAAAAGATTAGATTAAAATAAGTTAGGAGTAGATTAGGGTTGAAGGAACTCTGAGACAGTAAGCTAAGTTTTTAAAGTTAGTAGTAAGAGAGAGAGAGAACAATGGTGAATGACACTGTAGAGTAGGAAGATCAAGGTAATTATAGGGGTATTTTGTGTAATCAAAAGTTTGAAAGTCAGGGATTTAGAGATAGGACTGAGATTTGGGGAAAACTAGGAGTAAATAAGGACATTAACACTTCAGTCTATTAGAACAACAGGGAGAAGCAATTTAACTCTTTCAACATGGATAGTTATTAAAGTCATAAATATATCGCATTTGATTATAAGGGAACCAATACAGCACCAATGTTAGGGAAAACTACTTATTAGGGTTTAGGATGGGGACGTTTCTCCCATATGGAGAGATAATTATGGAGAATAAGTATTGTTGTCAGGACCAGGAGTAAAAGGAGGTATAGTTTAGAAGAGGGTTAGGAGTGACTGTTCACTTGTGTTGCGTAATGTTACAGAGAAAGGTCAGGGAGAATATGTGTACTTATCTAGTGCAAGCATTAGAATTTGTTCCGGTTAGGAATTATTGGTTAAAGGGCTATGTAATTCATAAAGTGATGCCTATAATGGAAGATTTGAAATCTGTTGAAGCTTCCGCAGTCACCAAGGGAGTTCAGGAAGTGTAGATTATAGTAGTCACTCCAACAGGAGATAATACACAGAGGATAATGGGAACTTTTGCACTAGAAGTAATTAAGGTTAATAAATCAACTACTTTAATGATAACTTTGGAAGGGATTAATGATACAATGTAGGGAGTATGACATCGACAACAACTTTTCTGAAATTAAATGGGTTTATGTTACGGATGGAGAGGGCTGTCAATGATAGTACGAATGGGGTTAAAATAGGAGAACGAGAGTAGTAGAGAGAATATAGATTCATCATGAAAGGACAGGATGAGGTCTTTGATTTTAATGACAGACAGGGAGAGGTATCCCTGATCAGTACCTTTCGTTCTTCTGTTGTGGAAGTTAGAGATATATTAACTCATTCTGTAAGATCAGTGAGGAATCTTGAAGGTCCATGTCTGTTGAGAATTCCAGCACCAGACGTGTTAGACGGTCGTGCGGCCTCTATCAGGTGTGGTTCAGTCTTATGCTTTGTAATGACTGTGGAAATAGCAACAGTCATTGACAGATAAAATAATGTCGTTGTCAGAACAGTGGTTTAAGCCTAGGTTTAAGTAGTGTTCTTGGGTAAATGAATTACCCTATGGGAATTGTTAAATGGGAAAGGAAAATTAGGTAACAACGGAACCATGAAGTATTCAGGTGAAACATTGAGGGATAAAAGTTGTTTAATAAAACATATGAGGTAAGGGGTATGTTTATGGGAAGATCAGAGTGGGATGTTATATGATAACTTTGGATAAGCATGAACATAAGGTTAGAGATGACAAATATAATGTAATTTTTATGGACCAGGTAGTAAGAAGAGCAGGACGTTGATGATTAAACGGTTAGCTTTTGACTGACAATGTGACTATGGAGAATTTTAGAGATATTTGGTGGGTTTGTGATGATAAAATATATATTCTTACATTATGAATTAACAGGATTTGGTTACATGTCAACGTTGAAGCTTCCATATGAGGCTTTTACTATTAAAAGAGGAGTAGCACCGAACACAGATCAATTTGAAACTAGAGTTCAAAAATAGGGTGACATGGCGTACATGTCATAGTCTTCAAGCCTATCATTGAAGGATGAATGTAAGGGAGAAGGGGGACTTTATTCATGGTATGGTGTAACATTTGGGAAGATCATATTGATAAATATTAGTTATACTTTGAGTCCAGATAGTTCAGATAAGATCACTGGGGTTATAGATGCATTATAAGGGGATGTGTTTGGGAGATCTGAGAAGATTTGGTTGCAAGATCAATTAGGCCAGTAGGGGCAGTGATGGGTCAGATTTTAGTTTCAGCTTTGATAACACTGGGTGATGTTTGTAATTTGTTACTTACCTTTGAGAAAGCTATGATATTGAGATAGGTTGGAGAGTGATTCCTGGAGACAACACTCAGATGCCGGTGTTGACTGTTCCTGATCTGGATAAAGATGGATGGACTACTGATGGATAAATATCATTTTTTTTTTATGAGTTGATTATTTTTCAAAAAATTTTTTTCAATAGTAGGGTGATGTTGGTATGATTTATGAATCAAGGGGGGGATAGGTTAATGTGATTCATACATCATTTATAGGTCATTTTTATATTCTTAAATTGATGTTGAGGTTTAATTTGAAAATGTTGTTTTGCAAAAGATACTGTTTGGTCGTTTATTTTCTTGTAATTCCAGAAGCATTTGGGAGAACATGTGGAGATTGGAATACTCAAACAAAGACAATATGAAGGGACAATATGACTGGAGGAGATGAAACAAGGAGGGTGTGGCCGATTCCATCATCAACAGTCCATTGGAAGAGGAGACTACAGGGAGATGACGTGTAGTGGACTACATTCCAGTGTTTGCAATGAAATATAGACATGTGTAATACATAATTGTGTAATAGTCTCAGGTATTAATTTTTGTAGAATGATGTTTGATGTTATTGAATACATGGGAGGATCTTAGATGTTTTTGTTTATTTCGGTGAATGTTTAGGGACAGAGAGGCTAGGAAGGAGAGTTTCATTGTCCGGTCCTATGGGTTGACCAGCCGACAATGAATGTTTATGGATAGGATTTTGTTTGCAGGGGGCTTACATGTGTATTTAATTACATCATAGTTTCAAATGCATTTACATGGTTAATGAGGTTATCTGGAGTACCGACGGTGGTTGCCTGGGGCAGAGGGACCGTGAGAGAATTTTACTGTCTTGATTGATATGGATGGATGGCTGCCAGACAGTTTTTCGCTCTTACACTCCATAGAGATTTCTTCATATGTCATAGTAATGTATTCACACTTCATAAACAGGTATTTCATAGAAAGGTATTTACACTCTAGAGGAGAATGTGTGTTTGGTTTAATGTTAAAGATACTCAATAAGATAAATGGTTAATAGTCATAATCTTATTCTGTTTGTTTTCGAGACGTTTATTTCGTCTCGAAAGGGGGGAATATCGTATCTGAAGATTATGCCTTTGTTAAATGTTTTTCATGAAGAAATGGAATGTTGGTTATGTTAGTATCAGAAGGCAATGTTTAGTATGATGACATATGACAGACAGGAAGGGGTTTGTAAGATATGGGGATTGGACAGTAGAGGGAGCTATTCAACTCTTGGAAGGCTATATAAAGGGGAGACTGGTGATTGGCCAGAGGAGGGGAGTTTCATTGTTTATAAATAAGGGGGGTTAGGCGCGGGAGAGTTAGAACGGCCATATCAATCTGGGGAGCCGTTTCTCCGGACATCGCGAGTCTGTACCTATGCTGTAAACTCGTGATTTTAATAAAAGCCTCTAACACAATGCAGCATAGCGGACTTTTTGTTGACAGCAATAATTGCCACCATTCATCATATACGACACCCCCTTAGTCATTTCTGATGCCCCCTTGCCCAGTTCATCCTGCCGCCGGCCTGGCTACGAGTAACCAGCTAAACTACACAAACGATTTTCCAAAGTGAAGAACCATTAAATGCTTGCAGTGTAAAAGCAGGAAGTAGGCTACAAAGACCCGTTATATATATATTTTTTTAATTAATCTAAAACTCACCTGATTCATTGTAGAAACGTGTGTTTATGGTCGATTGCAGAGTTCAGGCGAAGTTAACTAGATAACAATGTTTATATGTAGTCTACGGACCTTTTAGATCAGGGGAGGTAGAGGACCGAGACGTTATATTCCAACATGTCATCCTCTGCCTAAAGTCAAAAGACAAAATGGAGAATAGAGAACATGTGACTCCAACTTCACTTCCGTTCGACTGAAAAATAGGACTTCCGCCAACATACAAATAATAATACAGCATAGTCTGCTTAGCTCATTTTCAAAAGTTACAGTCCGATATCATTTTAACATTCCTCCTTTGTTCAATCATGTTGTCTGGTGTTCTACTCTGCACGGAGCGTAAAGTCACAAGAGAAAAGAGCCAGGCTCCGCCTTCACTTCCGTTCAACTGAAAGCGTTGGGATTCGGCCAACATACAAATAATACTCCAGTCATAGGAAGCCTTCTGCTTTTAGTAGCTCATTTTCTAAAGTTAACGCAGTTTCTCTGGACCCCACAAGGTTGGACTTTGGGCCTCTCCTAATATAAAATAAAATCGAATGTTTCAGCCAGATATCCACTCACAAACCGATCGCTGTACATCGTGCTGAAATAGAGACATGTCTATGCGGCTGCATGCCTAATTGTCGATGATAGGGTTCCTGTGGTGCAAGAGCATGTAAAGCTTTGCTTTAGCTAATGGATAAAGGTTTATTGGTAGGCCTCTATTTGGTCGTCATTTTCTCATTTTAGTCATTTAGCAGACGCTCTTATCCAGAGCGACTTACAGTTAGTGAGTGCATATTTTTTATTTATTTTTTCATACTGGCCGCCGTGGGAATCGAACCCACAACCCTGGTGTTGCAAACGACATGCACTACCAACTGAGCTACACGGGGCCTAACATTTCACGAAATCTATACACGGTGTCGTAATGCTGCAATTGTATAGCCTGCTGGCTGGTGGTAATAATGTCATTTATTGTTCAGTAATTAAAACTGGACATTCAAACATTGCAGATTTTAAAATAAATTGTCCATGCATACTAATCAGATACCAATTGATGTTTTAAATAATATACAACTGTCCTGTAGCTGCTACCTGAAACTGCATGACATGATCCCTCCTCGTGCTCTCTTCCAGCTTGGATAGAACGCTGTTGTGCATAAATCTATTTAAATTAAATACAGAAAATGTCATTTAAATACACTACCGGTCAAACGTTTTAGAACACCTACTCATTCAAGGGTTTTTCTTAATTTTTAATATGCTCTACATTGTAGAATATTAGTGAAGACATAAAAACTATGAAATTACACATATGGAATCATGTAGTAACCAAAAACGTATTAGTATTCATTAGGGATCCCCATTAGCTGCTCCCAAGGCAGCAGCTACTCTTCCTGGGGTCTAAAAATATTTGTGATTCTTCAAATAGCCACCCTTTGCCTTGATGACAGCTTTGCACACGCTTGACATTCTCTCAACCAGCTTCATGATGTAGTCACCTGGAATGCATTTCAATAAACAGGTGTGCCTTCTTCAAAGTTAATTTGTGGAATATCTTTCCCTTCTTAATGCATTTGATTCAATCAGTTTTGTTGTGACAAGGTAAGGGGGGGTACACAGAAGATAGCCATATTTGGTAAAAGACCAAGTCCATATTATGGCAAGAACAGCTCACATAAGCAAAGGGAAACGACAGTCCATCATTACTTTAAGACATGAAGATCAGTCACTCCGGAAAATTTAAAGAACTTTGAAAGTTTCTTAAAGTGCAGTCACAAAAACCATCAAGCTCTATGATGAAACTAGCTCTCATGAGGACCGCCACAGGAATGGAAGACCCAGAGTTACCTCTGCTGAAGAGGATAAGTTCATTAGAGTTACCAGCAATGGACATTAGACCCGGTGGAAATTTGTCCTTTGGTCTGTAGTCCAAATTGGAGATTTTTGGTTCAAACCGCTGTGTCTGTGTGAGACGCAGTGTGGGTGAACGGATCAAATCACATCAAATCTTATTGGCCAAATGCACCGAATACAACAGGTGCAGACATTACAGTGAAATGCTTCCTTACAGCCCTTAACCAACAGGTCATTTAATAAAAAAAAGTAGAATAAATAAAAGAACAAAAAAGTGTTGAGAAAAAAAGAGCAGAAGTAAAATAAAATAATAGTAGGGAGGCTTTATATATATATATATATATATATATATATATTGGTGTCTCCTGAGTGGCGCAGTGCAAGCTGTGCCACTAGAGATCCTGGTTCGAATCCAGGCTCTGTCATAGCCGGCCGTGACCGGGAGACCCATGGGGCGGCGCGCAATTGGCCCAGCGTCGTCCAGGATAGGGGAGGGAATGGCCGGCAGGGATGTAGCTCAGTTGGTAGAGCATGGCGTTTGCAACGCCAGGGTTGTGGGTTTGATTCCCACAGGGGGTATAAAATAAATAAATAATGTAAGTCGCTCTGGATAAGAGCGTCTGCTAAATGACGTAATGTAAATGTATATAGAGGGGGAACAGGTGCAGAGTCAATGTGCTGGGGCACTGGAGTTGAAGTAATATGTACATGTGGGTAGAGTTAAAGTGACTATGCATAAATAATTAACAGAGTAGCAGCAGTGTAAAAAGCTTGGCTGGGGTGGGGGCAGTTTAAATAGTCCGGGTAGCCATGATTAGCTGTTCAGGAGTCTTATGGCTTGGGGGTAGAAGCTGTTGAGAAGTATTTTGGACCTAGACTTGGCACTCGGGTTTTTGTCCAACAGTTGCAAACAAGAGTTTCTAATGGTCAAATTCAGATATGTTTATATGTTTGAGCAGGGTGTTTGAGTAACTAAACTAGCCAGCTAGCTAACATAGCATCCCTCTGTTTGAGACGGGTGTTTGAGTAACTAAACTAGCCAGCTAGCTAACATAGCATCCCTCTGTTGGAGCAGGGTGTTTGAGTAACTAAACTAGCCAGCTAGCTTTATGGGAGTTGTGCTATCATACAGAATGCTGTTGAGGCTACTGTAGACCTTCATTGCAAAACAGTGTGTTTTAATCAATTATTTGGTGACAGGTGAATATATTTAGTATAGTTTTATCTATAAAGGATGACTTTTTCAATGATTTACAATTTTTATGAAATTCACTGAGGAGGATGGTTCTCATCCCTTTCCTACTCAGAGGAGCCTCCACTGCTAGACAACCATTTTCAGGTCTTACCATAGATTTTCAAGTAGATTTAAGTCAAAATTGTAACTCGGCCACTCAGGAACATTCATTATCTTCTTGGCAAGCAACTCCAGCATAGATTTGGCCTTGTGTTTTAGGTTATTGTCCTGCTGAAAGGTGAATGCATCTCCCAGTGTCTGGTGGAAGCAGACTGAACCAGGTTTTCCTCTAGGATTTTGCCTGTGCTTAGCACCATTCCATTTATTTTTATCCTAAAAAACTCCCCAGTCCTTAATGATTACAAGCATACCCATAACATGATGCAGCCACCACTAAGCTTGAACATTTGAAAAGTGGTAGTCAGTAATGTGTTCGATTGGATTTGCCCCTAACATAACACTTAAAAGTTAATTGCTTTGCCACATTTTTTTGCATTATTACTTTAGTTCCTTGTTTGCAAACAGGATGCATGTTTTGGAATATTTTTATTATGTACAGGCTTCCTTCTTTTCACTCTGTCATTTAGGTTAGTATTGTGGAGTAACTACAATGTTGTTGATCCATTCTCAGTTTTCTCCTATCACAGCCATTAAACTCTGTAACTGTTTAAAAGTCAGCATTAGCCTCATTGTGAAATCCCTGAATGGTTTCCTTCCTCTCCGGCAACTGAGTTAGGAAGGATGTCTCTATCTTTGTAGAGGCTGGGTATATTGATACACAATCCAAAGTGTAATGAATGAAGGAATATTCAATGTCGTCTACCCATAGGTGCCCTTCCTTGCGAGGCATTGGAAAATTTCCCTGGTCTTTGTGGTTGAATCTCTCCGGCAACGTTAGTTGTGTGTTATTCGTCATGTTAGAGAACAGCTATTAGTTGTACAATAACCCACAGGGTTGAGTGCCTTGTTGTTTAAATTCAATAACACCATAGAGATTCCAATCATATCAGTCTATCTTACCTTATAGGCCTAACTAAAATATTAGGGACCTAATAACACCATAGAGAATCAAATCAAGCTTTATTTATACAGCACATTTCAGACATGGAATGGAACACAATGTGCTTCACAGGAAAAAAACTAATAAAAACAATTAAAATAAAACTAAATATTTACTACACAAATATAAGAGGATAAAAAACTAAAGAATTACAATAAAAAATGCACGACTAAAAAGCACCCTGAGGAAAAGCACCACTAAAAAGGTGTGTTTTAAGATCTCTTTTTAAAATGCCACAGTTTCCTTCCCCCTCAGGTTCTCTGGCTATTCCAGAGGCTGGGAGGCATAGTAACTAAAGGCTGCCTCTCCATGCCTCTTGGTCCTAGGCTTTGGGATAGTTAAAACTCACTGCTGTTAATCAGATATCCACCCTCAGGCCTGGAAATACATCCACAGGTACACCTCCAATTGACTCAAATTATTGTCAATTAGCCTATCAGAAGCTTCTAAAACCATGACATCATTTTCTGGAATTTTCCAAGCTGTTTAAAGGCACAGTCAACTAAGTGTATGTAAACTTCTGACCCACTGGAATTGTGATATAGTGAATTATAAGTTAAATAATATGTCTGTAAACAATTGTTGGAAAAATTACATGTGTCACGCACAAAGTAGATGTCCTAACCGACTTGCCATAACTATAGTTTGTTAACAAGAAATTTGAGGAGCGGTTGAAAAACGACTTTTAATGACTCCAACCTAAGTGTATGTAAACTTCCGACTTCAACTGTATATGACATGTAATAACTAGTAAGCTCACAGACTGGGTTTAAAACCCTGCTGTTAATATACAGTCTTGGTCAAAAGTTGAGAATGACACAAATATTAACTTTCACAAAGTCTGCTGCCTCAGTTTTTACGATAGCAATTTGCATATACTCCAGACTGTTATGAAGAGTGATCAGATGAATTGCAATTCATTGCATTTTGCCATGAAAATGAACTTAATCCCAAAAAACATTTCCACTGCATTTCAGCCCTGCCACAAAAGGACCAGCTGACATCATGTCAGTGATTCTCTCGTTAACAGAGGTGAGAGTGTTGATGAGGACAAGGCTGGAGATCACCCTGTCATGCTGATTGAGTTAGAATAACAGACTGGAAGCTTTAAAAAGGAGGGTAGTGCTTGAAATCATCATTGTTCTTCCTCTGTTAACCATGGTTACCTGAAAGGAAACACGTGCCGTCATCATTGCTTTGCACAAAAAGGGCTTCACATGCAAGGATATTGCTGCTAGTAAGATTGCAAATAAATCAACCATTTATCGGATCATCAAGAACTTCAAGGAAAGAGGTTCAATTGTTGTGAAATAGGCTTCAGGGGCGGCCAAGAAAATCCAGCAAGCGCCAGGACCGTCTCCTCAAGTTGATTCAGCTGCGGGATCAGGGCACCACCAGTGCAGAGCATGCTCAGGAACAGACTGATATTCTGCAAAAGGTACAGGGATTGAACTGCTGAGGACTGGGGTAAAGTCGTTTTCTCTGATGAATCCCCTTTCTGATTGTTTGGGGTATCCGGAAAAAGCTTGTCCGGAGAAGACAAGGTGAGTATTACCATCAGTCCTGTGTCATGCCAACAGTAAAGCATCCTGTGACCATTCATGTGTGGGGTTGCTTCTCAGCCAAGGGAGTGGGCTTACAATTTTGCCTAAGAACACAGCCATGAATAAAGAATGGTAACAACACATCCTCAGAGCGCAACTTCTCCCAACCATCCAAGAACAGTTTGGTGACGAACAATGCTTTTTCCAGCATGATGGAGCACGTTGACATAAGGCAAAGTGATAACTAAGTGGCTCGGGGAACAAAACATCGAAATGTTGGGTCCATGGGCCAGAAACTCCCCAGACCTTAATCCCATTGAGAACTTGTGGTCAATCCTCAAGAGGCGGGTGGACAAACAAAAACCCACCAATTCTGACAAACTCCAAGCATTGGGCAAGAATGGGCTGCCATCAGTCAGGATGTGGCCCAGAAGTTAATTGACAGCATGCCATTGCAGAGGTCTTGAAATAGAAGTGTCAACACTGCAAATATTAACTCATTGCATAAACTTAATGTAATTGTCAATAAAAGCCTTTGACACTTATGGAATGCTTGTAATTATACTTCAGTATACCATAGTAACATCTGAGAAAAATATCTAAAAACACTGAAGCAGCAAACTTTGTGGTTTGTTTGTTTGCTAGCAAGCTACCGAGGCGGCTGATGAGTCCGTGTTGAAAAAGCGTCCTGTCCACTGGAGGAAACAGCTCTTGAAAGACTCACATTGTCATCTGCTGACTGGAGTGGTTAACGCAGTTTGGGAAAATATTCACTACAATGTGTTCATTCTACCAAACAATATCATGTCATTTCAAAATAAGGTGAGCTGGATGGTAGACAGGGTTGATCATGGTGAGTTGGATGGTAGACAGGGTTGATCATGGTGATGGTGTGTTGGATGGTAGACAGGGTTGATCATGGTGAGTTGGCTGGTAGACAGGGTTGATCATGGTGATGGTGAATTGGATGGTAGACAGGGTTGATCATGGTGAGTTGGATGGTAGACAGGGTTGATCATGGTGATGGTGAATTGTCCTCAGACATTGTTATCAGTCTTCAGATCCCTCTAGCTTGCTCGCTAAGCAAACCAAAGAAATCTACCTGCCAACATTTCTGTAATCTCTGGTGAACAGACAACTGGTATCCTAGCATCTGTCAACAGACTGTGGGACAAAGCGACTTAAGGGACTTTTCTGACCACATCCCAACTAGTCAACATGTTAAACGGACCCTTGCCTTAACCCTAACGATAGACTTGCAGAGAGACGGGAGGAGCTACCGCACTGCTTTCTATGAGCTGACCAATTCTGTTGTTGGGAAACACCCACACCATTCTGTTGTTGGCGACGTACGCCCACACCATTCAAACACAGACTATTTCACTCACATTGCAATAAATAGAAATCTGGAAATAATGGATAGTTAAAGTTTTCAGAGGGTGGACCCCTTGTTGACAGTACATCAAATTACACTAAGGAAGGCCACATTAAGAAAGCTTGAGGTGGCAAAACTCACCCTGTAGGGCTTCTCTCCGGTGTGTGTACACTAGTCTACCATTAACTGGACTGAGCTAACAAAAGTGGAAAGGTTACCCAACAGTGTGGTGTTTTCTCTTGTGTCTAGCCATGTTTCCTGACCGAGTGAATCTCTTCCCACATTGATCACAGCTATAAGGCTTCTCTCCTGTGTGTATTCTCTTGTGTCTGGCCAGGCTTCCTGAGTGAGTGAATCTCTTCCCACACTGATCACAACCAAAAGGCTTCTCTCCTGTGTGTATTCTCTTGTGTAAAGCCAGGCTTCCAGACTGAGTGAATCCCCTTCCCACATTGATCACAGCTATAAGATTTCTCTCCTGTGTGTGTTCTCTGGTGTACTAGAAGTCCGTTTGAAGTGGTAAAGCTCATTCCACAGTCTGAGCAGTGGTAAGGCTTCTCTCCTGTGTGTATTCTCTTGTGTTCAACCAGGCTTCCTGAGTGAGTGAATCTCTTCCCCACATTGATCACAGCTATACGGTTTCTCTCCAGTGTGTATTCTCTGGTGTATTACCAGCTGGTCTGATCTACGAAAAACTCTTCCCACATTGATCACAGCTATAAGGCTTCTCTCCTGTGTGTTTTCTCTTGTGCATTTTAAGTTTCGCTGAAGAGGTGAAACTCTTTCCACAGTCAAAGAAAGCAGCAGTGAGGTTTCTTCCCTGTAAGTCCCTGTGAAACAAAGACAGACAGTTAGGGTTCCTTCTTCATATCGAAGTTAGTTCAAGGCCCAGCTTTCCAAACTCTTGTGATCAGATTTGAGCATTTTGGATGGGTTAAAATCATCAATGTAACCAATTGGGTAGGAGTGCTTCTAATGAGTCTACATTTTAAGAAGGTTAGTGATTGTATTTAATGGTAATTAAGGACATCTAGGGAGTGTCCCAAATTAAATGTATGTAAGAGCATAAACCCACTCCGTCCCGGTGTTTTCCTGCAGTCGACCAGCAGCAGACACCCTCTTCAGACCCAGCAGTAAGTTACCAGGAGAGGCACGACCTGGGGACCCCAAGAGGGGGAGGGGGAGGAGGGTTGGAGGGAGGAGGGGGGTGGGATAGGTGTTTCCTGTAAATCCCAAAAAGAGGGTAGTGGAGTTCAAGTTAGTACACTAAGGGTAAAACAACACAACAATGGTATGATGAGGTCTTGCATTTAAATGGGGGACGGCCACAACGGAGTGGAAACAATGCCCCCTTGCTGTTTAAGACTTAATGGACACCAAATACATTTTTTCCAAACTCTGCTTCTTCATTCTGGTCCGTTGAACAACAGAAGTTACCAAACCACAGAAAATGAAAAATGTGGTTTTCAACTATGGGTTTATGATATAGTTTGCAACTTGTAAACGATTACCCATTCCTAAAAGTGAGTACTACTTTCACAGCATGTTAAAATAATACACATTGTCTGTTTGCTTGCTACACAGATTTGCAGCACTCAAATACTGTAACTGTATGTAACACGCACAATATGAACCCGGGGCTCCCACAGGGAGAAACTAATATCTTACACTTCAGACCAATAGGACATTCCTATCGGGAAAAAGGGCAAATTGATTTAGCTTATTTTATGTTACAATGTGGGATTTATATATATTCAATTATAATTTTTTGTAATTGATGTGCTAATTTCAAAATGTCAAATATGGCTTTGGATAGTTGATGCTACGTTGGAAAGCTTTATGTTTATGACAGTTTGCGATAGAACACATGAAAAAAAGGGTGGGTGTCATGTTTTGGCTGACAAATGTACTAAAATGTAATAACATACAGTACCAGTCAAAAGTTTGGACACCTACTCATTCAAGGGGTTTTATTTTATTTGTACTATTTTCTACATTGTAGAATTATAGTGAAGACATCAAAACTATGAAATAACACATATGGAATCATGTTGTAACCAACAAAGTGTTAAACAAATCAAAACATATTCCAGGTGACTACCTCATGAAGCTGGTTGAGAGAATGCCAAGACTGTGCAAAGCTGTCATCAAGGCAAAGGGTGGCTACCTTGAAGAATCTCAAACATCACATATAATATTTTGATTTGTTTAAAACTTTTTTGGTTACTACATCATTCCATATGAGTTATTTCATAGTGTTGATGTCTTCACTATTATTCTACAATGTAAAATTAGTAAAAATAAAGAAAAATCCTTGAATGAGTAGGTGTGTCCAAACTTTTGACTGGTACTGTATATATTTTTTTCCACTTTCAAATGGTACAACAAAGATGTTTGGAGGTAGAGGGCTGCG
Source organism: Coregonus clupeaformis (assembly GCF_020615455.1). Taxonomy (NCBI): domain Eukaryota; kingdom Metazoa; phylum Chordata; class Actinopteri; order Salmoniformes; family Salmonidae; genus Coregonus; species Coregonus clupeaformis. Next base: position 40,450 of record NW_025535024.1, read on the forward strand.
GGCTCCGACAGAGATCATTGCAGCGCGGCCCGTATTTTTCACGGTGAGGGCGGTAAGACAGAAAACGTTGTGATAAATATACTTGTCCCGCAGATTATTTGGAAACGGTGTCTTTCTGCTGTGTATGCGTTAGCCTAGCTATTGTACTAAAAGCACCTCTGTCATATTATTCACACACTAGCCTACCAGGCTACCTATGAATGGGCGAATAAATCACGTGGCAGTTATCTTTCCAAGGAAATTCACTTAAATATAATTAGGCTATAGTTTACTACAGTGTCTGTTAATAGAAAAAAGTTGGGGACGCTCAACCAACGTGAGTCGAGGTGAAATCCCAAAATGTGATTATCAATATAAAGCAAAAGGCGCAACATGGGGATCGAGCGTTGAGTCTTCTCCTTCTCAATATATATTAATTATCCATTTATTTGTCTCTGCCTGAAAATATTCCCGCTCCTAAAAGACAGGCTATATCCTACGTGCAAAACGTAGGTCAAGACAAAGTGCAACGGACCGCTCATCTTTCTTGCTGCTTCAAGTTCAGCAGCCATACCTCTCCTCTCCTAGTTCAGCAGCCATACCTCACCTCTCCTAGTTCAGCAGCCATACCTCTCCTCTCCTAGTTCAGCAGCCATACCTCTCCTCTCCTAGTTCAGCAGCCATACCTCTCCTCTCCTAGTTCAGCAGCCATACCTCTCCTCTCCTAGTTCAGCAGCCATACCTCTCCTCTCCTAGTTCAGCAGCCATACCTCTCCTCTCCTAGTTCAGCAGCCATACCTCTCCTCTCCTAGTTCAGCAGCCATACCTCTCCTCTCCCTAGTTCAGCAGCCATACCTCTCCTCTCCTAGTTCGGCAGCCATACCTCTCCTCTCCTAGTTCAGCAGCCATACCTCTCCTCTCCTCTCCTAGTTCAGCAGCCATACCTCTCCTCTCCTCGTTCAGCAGCCATACCTCTCCTCTCCTAGTTCAGCAGCCATACCTCTCCTCTCCTAGTTCAGCAGCCATACCTCTCTTCTCCTAGTTCAGCAGCCATAGCTCTCCTCTCCTAGTTCAGCAGCCATACCTCTCCTCTCCTAGTTCAGCAGCCATACCTCTCCTGTCCTAGTTCAGCAGCCATAGCTCTCCTCTCCTAGTTCAGCAGCCATACCTCTCTCTCCTAGTTCAGCAGCCATACCTCTCCTGTCCTAGTTCAGCAGCCATACCTCTCCTGTCCTAGTTCAGCAGCCATACCTCTCCTGTCCTAGTTCAGCAGCCATACCTCTCCTCTCCTAGTTCAGCAGCCATACCTCTCCTCTCCTAGTTCAGCAGCCATACCTCTCCTCTCCTATTTGGGCGTGCCAGATCAGGTGAGCGTTTGGTCTCAATTAAATAGAGTAGTCTATATATGAATGGACGGATAAGCACGGCAGTTATCTTCCCAAGGAAATTAACTTCCTAAATATTATTAGGCTATACAGTTCCTATGGAAAGTCTACACCCACTATAATTTTTTTCACATTTTGTTGCTTTAAAAAGTGGGATTGAAATAGATTTGATTATAATTTTCCGTAATTCATCTACACAAAATAATGTGAAAGTAAAACAAAATTCTATAAATTTGTACAAACAAATACAAAACAATAACTAAAATAGTAATTGTGTGATATGAATGACTAACCCTTCCTCTGTTAATAATGATGTTGTGTATGGGGTATTAAGCCACCCAGACACATCAAAGATGTTCACAATAATCCCCAATAATGACCACCTTTAACCCTGTACATGTGACTATTCACAATAATCCCCACCTGCAACCCTGTACATGTGACTATTCACAATAACCCCCACCTGCAACCCTGTACATGTGACTATTCACAATAATCCCCAATAATGACCCACCTGCAACCCTGTACATGTGACTATACACAATAATCCCCAATAATGACCCACCTGCAACCCTGTACATGTGACTATACACAATAATCCCCACCTGCAACCCTGTACATGTGACTATTCACAATAATCCCCAATAATGACCACCTGCAACCCTGTACATGTGACTATTCACAATACATCGGCAACTGGTAAGCTGCTAGTGGAGTAGCCTACAGCCAACTGGTAAGCTGCTAGTGGAGTAGCCTACAGCCAACTGGTAAGCTGCTAGTGGAGTAGCCTACAGCCAACTGGCAAGCTGCTAGTGGAGTAGCCTACAGCCAACTGGCAAGCTGCTAGTAGAGTAGCCTACAGCCATCTGGTAAGCTGCTAGTGGAGTAGCCTACAGCCAACTGGCAAGCTGCTAGTGGAGTAGCCTACAGCCAACTGGCAAGCTGCTAGTATAGTAGCCTACAGCCAACTGGTAAGCTGCTAGTGGAGTAGCCTACAGCCAACTGGTAAGCTCCAACTAGCTGCATTGTACCGATAAGTCATTGGTAGTGCATTATTGTTTGCTGTCCGCGGTTGGAAATGCATTTTATTGGCATGAGGAAGTGTTATTACGGTAATTAGCAACTGTTTTGCATTGGATTGTTGGGTATTGTGCATGTAGCTGTGTAGCGTTGTCATGACTTGCTATTTATGAATTGTCCATGTTTGTAAAGCGGTGCAGTAGCCTGTATTCTTGCTGCAAGACAGCCGTGCGTGGCTGCAAATACATTGTGGGTAAATGTACTATCGATTATTATCCATCCTGTGTTATCAGCAAGGGAAAATAGTTGTGCCCCCTTAGTCATTTCTGATGCCCCCTTGCCGAGTTCATCCTGCCGCCGGGCCTGGCTACGAGTAACCAGCTAAACTACACAAATGATTTTCCAAAAGTCAAGGACCATTAAATGCGCGCAGTGTAAAAGCATGAAGTAGGCTACAAAGACCCGTTATTAAAAATGATTAAATTAATCAAAACTCACCTGATTCATTGTAGAAACGTGTGTTTATGGTCGATTGCAGAGTTCAGGCGAAGTTAACTAGATGTTTATCTCTAGTCTACGGACCTTTTAGATCAGGGAGGTAGAGGACCGAGACGTTATATTTCAACATGTGACTCTCTGCCTAAAGTCGCAAGACAAAATGGAGAATAGAGAACATGTGACTCCACCACTACAGTTCGACTGAAAAATGGGACTTCCGCCAACATAGAAATAATACTCCAGCCGCAGGCTTCTGTTTAGCTCTTTTTCCAAAAGTTACAGTCCGATATAATTTTAACATTCCTCCTTTGTTCAATCATGTTGTCTGGTGTTCTACTCTGCACGGAGCGTAAGGTCACAAGAGAAAAGAGCCAGGCTCCGCCTTCACTTCCGTTCAACTTAAACGTTGGGATTCGGCCAACATACAAATAATACTCCAGTCGTAGGAAGCCTTCTGCTTTTAGTAACTCATTTTCTAAAGTTAACGCAGTTTCTCTGGACCCCGCAAGGTTGGACTTTGGGCCTCTATATATAAAATAAAATCGAATGTTTCAGCCAGATATCCACTCACAAACCGATCGCTGTACATTGTGCTGAAATAGAGACATGTCTATGCGGCTTCATGCCTAATTAATCGATGATAGGGTTCCTGTGGTGCAAGAGAATGTAAAGCTTTGCTTTAGCTAATGGATAAAGGTTTATTGGTAGGCCTCTATTTGGTCGTCATTTTCTCATGTTAAACATTTTAGTCATTTAGCAGACGCTCTTATCCAGAGTGACTTACAGGTAGTGAGTGAATATGTTTTATTTATTTTTTCATACTGGCCCCCGTGGGAATCGAACCCACAACCCTGGTGTTGCAAACGGCATGCTCTACCAACTGAGCTACACGGGGCCTAACATTTCACGAAATCTATACACGGTGTAGTAATGCTGCAATTTTATAGCCTGCTGGCTGGTGGTAATAATGTCACTACTTGTTCAGTAATTAAAACTGGACATTCAAACATTGCAGATTTTAAAATAAATTGTCCATGCATACTAATCAGCTACAAATTGATGTTTTAAATAATATACAACTGTCCTGTAGCTGCTACCTGAACCTGCATGACATGAACCCTCCTCGTGCTCTCTCCCAGCTTGGATAGAACGCTGTTGTGCGTAAATCTATTTAAATTAAATACAGAAAAATCTAATTTACATACACTACCAGTCAAAAGTTTTAGAACACCTACTCATTCAAGGGTTTTTCAATTTTTTACTATGCTCTATATTGTAGAATAATAGTGAAGACATCAAAACTACAGTGGGGAAAAAAGTATTTAGTCAGCCACCAATTGTGCAAGTTCTCCCACTTAAAAAGATGAGAGAGGCCTGTAATTTTCATCATAGGTACACGTCAACTGTGACAGACAAAATGAGAAATAAAAATCCAGAAAATCACATTGTAGGATTTTTATGAATTTATTTGCAAATTATGGTGGAAAATAACAGCATTTGCACTAAAGAAATGTCCCTACTATTGCTAAGCATATTATAATATATGTAATGGAAAAATACCTATAGAGCCATTTCATCATGGCTCCTTTTAAACCCTTTAATTGGTTCTTAATCCATAGGCATATAGGGCATAAAGGTGTTTCATTCTACAACATTTTATAAATCATATAATTGGTTTGTTACGTTGTCTAAGTAGTTAACCAAAAATATCCAATACGAACAGCTCTTAGTTGTGTTATTCACTCCTCTTCACGTCATTTTAGACAACAGCTCTTAGTTGTGTTATTCACTCCTCTTCACGTCATGTTAGACAACAGATCTTAGTTGTGTTATTCACTCCTCTTCACGTCATGTTAGAGAACAGCTCTTAGTTGTTCACAATAATCCACGGGGTTGAGTGCCTTGTTGTTTAAATTCAATAACACCATAGAGATTTCAATCATATCAGTCTATCTTACCTTATAGGCCTAACTCAATATTAGGGACCTAATAACACCATAGAGAATCAAATCAAGCTTTATTTATACAGCACATTTCAGACATGGAATGGAACACAATGTGCTTCACAGGAAAAAAACTAATAAAAACAATTAAAATAAAACTAAATATTTACTACACAAATATAAGAGGATAAAAAATGAAAGAATTACAATAAAAACTGCATGACTAAAAAGCACCCTGAGGAAAAGCACCACTAAAAAGGTGTTTTAAGATCTATTTTTAAAAATGCCACAGTTTCCATCCTCCTCCTTCTCCTCTTTCACTGTGACAGTCATCTCCCCCTCCTCCCCTTTCACTGTGACAGTCATCTCCCCCTCCTCCCCTTTCACTTTGACAGTCATCTCCCCCTCCTCCCCTTTCACTGTGACAGTCATCTCCCCCTCCTCCCCTTTCACTGTGACAGTCATCTCCCCTTCCTCCCCTTTCACTGTGACAGTCATCTCCCCCTCCTCTCCTTTCACTGTGACAGTCATCTCCCCCTCCTTCCCCTTTCACTGTGACAGTCATCTCCCCCTCCTCCCCTTTCACTGTGACAGTCATCTCCCCCTCCTCCCCTTTCACTGTGATATCCTCCTCTTCCTCTTTCACGACAATGTTCTGCCCCAGAGCTTCTTTCTCCAACCAGCACACATCTTCTTTTGTATGGGGCGATTAGCTTATTGAGCTCCTGGCTGTGGACGTTAGTTGGCTAGCTAGTTAATTAGCATTAGCGTAGTGCTAGGCTATCTCAACAAGCTAGCTGAATAACAACATATATATATGACTAGTAAGCACACAGACTGTGTGTTTATAACCCTGCTGTTAATAGTGGTCCTCTGTAGCTCAATTGGTAGAGCATGGTGCTTATAATGCCAGGGTAGTGGGTTCGATCCCCGGGACCACCCATACATAAAAATGTATGCGCACATGACTAAGTCGCTTTGGATAAAAGCGTCTGCTAAATGGCATATTATTATTATTATTTATTATAATATACACAAAATGCTTTTTCAGTTCTGCCCACAAATGTTCTATAGGATTGAGGTCAGGGCTTTGTGATGGCCACTCAAATTCCTTGACTTTGTTGTCCTTAAGCCATTTTGCCACAACTTTGGAAGTATGCTTGGGGTCATTGTCCATTTGGAAGACCTATTTGCGACCAAGCTTTAACTTCCTGACTGATGTCTTGAGATGTTGCTTTAATATATCCACATAATTTTCCTTCCGCATGATGCCATCTATTTTGTGAAGTGCACCAGTCCCTCCTTCAGCAAAACACCCCCACAGCATGATGCTGCCACCCCCGTGCTTCACAGTTGGGATGGTGTTCATCGGCTTGCAAGCGACCCGACCCCACCCCCTACCCCCTTTTTCCTCCAAACATAACGATGGTCATTATGGCCAAACAGTTCTATTTTTGTTTCATCAGACCAGAGGACATTTCTCCAAAAAGTACGATCTTTGTCCCCATGTGCAGTTGCAAACCGTAGTCTGGCTTTTTTTTATGACGGTTTTGGAGCAGTGGTTTCTTCCTTGCCGAGCGGCCTTTCAGTACCCGTTTCCTCCAGCATCTTCACAAGGTCCTTTGCTGTTTTTCTGGGATTGATTTGCACATTTCGCACCAAAGTATGTTAATCTCTTTGAGACAGAACGCGTGTCTCCTTCGTGAGCGGTATGATGGCTGCGTGGTCCCATGGTGTTTACACTTGCGTACTATTGTTTGTACAGATTAACGTGATACCTTCAGGTGTTTGGAAATTGCTCCTTAGGATGAACCAGACCTGTGGAGGTCTACCATGTTTTTTCTGAGGTCTTGGCTGATTTCTTTTCATTTTCCCATGATATCAAGCAAAGAGGCACTGAGTTTGAAGGTAGGCCTGGAAATACATCCACTGGTACACCTCACTGGAATTGTGATATAGTGAATTATAAGTGAAATAATCTGCCTGTAAACAATTGTTGGAAAAATTACTTGTGTCAAAGCACAAAGTAGATGTCCTAACCGACTTGCCAAAACTATAGTTTGTTAACAAGACATTTGTGGAGTGGTTGAAAAACGAGTTTTAATGACTCCAACCTAAGTGTATGTAAACTTCCGACTTCAACTGTATATGAAATGTAATAACTGGTTAGCACACAGACTGTGTTTAAAACCCTGCTGTTAATATAAAGTCGTGGTCAAAAGTTTTGAGAATGACATATTAATTTTCATAAAGTCTGCTGCCTCAGTTCTTATGATGGCAATTTGCATATACTCCAGAATGTTATGAAGAGTGATCAGATGAATTGCGAAGTCCCTCTTTGCCATGAAAATGAATTTAATCCCCCAAAAACATTTCCACTGCATTTCAGCCCTGCCACAAAAGGACCAGCTGACATCATGTCAGTGATTCTCTCATTAACACAGGTGAGTGTTGAAGAGGACAATGCTGGAGATCACCCTGTCATGCTGATTGAGTTAGAATAACAGACTGGAAGCTTTAAAAGGAGGGTGGTGCTTGAAATCATAATTGTTCTTCCTCTGTTAACCATGGTTACCTGCAAGGAAATACGTGCCGTCATCATTGCTTTGCAAAAAAAGGGCTTCACAGGCAAGGATATTGCTGCTAGTAAGATTGCACCTAAATCAACCATTTAACGGATCATCCAGAACTTCAAGGAGAGAGGTCCAATTGTGTGAAGAAGGCTTCAGGGCGCCCAAGAAAATTCAGCAAGCGCCAGGACCGTCTCCTAAAGTTGATTCAGCTGCGGGATCGGGGCACCACCAGTGCAGAGCTTGCTCAGGAATGGCAGCAGGCAGGTGTGAGTGCATCTACACGCACAGTGAGGCAAATACTTTGGAGGATGGCCTGGTGTAAAGAAGGGCAGCGAGGAAGCCACTACTCTCCAGGAAAAACATCAGGGACAGACTGATATTCTGCAAAAGGTACAGGGATTGAACTGCTGAGGACTGGGGTAAAGTAATTTTCTCTGATTAATCCCCTTTCCGATTGTTTGGGGCATCCGGAAAAAACCTTGTCCGGAGAAGACAAGGTGAGCGCTACCATCAGTCCTGTGTCATGCCAACAGTAAAGCATCCTGAGATCATTCGTGTGTGGGGTTGCTTCTCAGCCAAGGGAGTGGGCTCACTCACAATTTTGCCTAAGAACACAGCCATGAATAAAGAATGGTACCAACACATCCTCAGAGAGCAATTTCTTCCAACCATCCAAGAACAGTTTGGTGACGACCAATGCCTTTTCCAGCATGATGGAGCACCTTGCTATAAGGCAAAAGTGATAACTAAGTGGCTCGGGGAACAAAACATCGAAATGTTGGGTCCATGGCCAGGAAACTCCCCAGACCTTAATCCCATTGAGAACTTGTGGTCAATCCTGAAGAGGCGGGTGGACAAACAAAAACCCACCAATTCTGACAAACTCCAAGCATTGATTAGGCAAGAATGGGCTGCCAACAGTCAGGATAATAATAATAATAGGTCATTTAGCAGACGCTCTTATCCAGAGTGACTTACAGGAGCAATTAGGGTTAAGTGCCTTGCTCAAGGGCACATCGACAGATTTTTCACCTAGTCGGCTCGGGGATTAGAACCAGCGACCTTTCGGTTACTGGCACAACGCTCTTAACCAGTAAGCTACCTGCCGCCCGATGTGGCCCAGAAGTTAATTGACAGCATGCCATTGCAGTGGTCTTGAAATTGAAGGGTCAACACTGCAAATATTGACTCTTTGCATAAACTTAATGTAATTGTCAATAAAAGCCTTTGACACTTATGGAATGCTTGTAATTATACTTCAGTATACCATAGTAACAGCTGAGAAAAATATCTAAAAACACTGAAGCAGCAAACTTTGTGAAGACCAATCCTTGTCATTCTCAAAACCTGACCACGACTGTACATGAAATGGTCAAAAGAGCGCCGATGTTTTGGTTTCTATGTTTGCTAGCAAGCTACCGAGGAGGCTGATGAGTCTGTGTTGTTGTTGAAAAAGCTTCCTGTCCACTGGACTATAAGTCACGCAAGAAACAGCTCTTGAAAGACTCACATCGTCATCTGCTGACTGGAGTGGGTAACGCAGTTTGGGAAAATATTCACTATACTGTGTTCATTCTGCCAAATAATATCATGTCATTTCAAAATATGGTGAGCTGGATGGTAGACGGGGTTGATCATGGTGAGTTGGATGGTAGACAGATCATGGTGAGTTGGATGGTAGACAGGGTTGATCATGGTGATGGTGAGTTGGATGGTAGACAGGGTTGATCATGGTGAGTTGGATGGTGGACAGGGTTGATCATGGTGAGGTGAGTTGGATGGTGGACAGGGTTGATCATGGTGAGGTGAGTTGGATGGTGGACAGGGTTGATCATGGTGAGGTGAGTTGGATGGTAGACAGGGTTGATCATGGTGAGTTGGATGGTGGACAGGGTTCATCATGGCGAGTTGGCTGGTAGACAGGGTTGATCATGGTGAGTTGGATGGTAGACGGGGTCGATCATGGTGATGGTGAGTTGGATGGTGGACAGGGTTGATCATGGTGATGGTGAGTTGGCTGGTAGACAGGGTTCATCATGGTGAATTGGATGGTAGACAGGGTTGATCATGGTGAGTTGGATGGTAGACGGGGTCGATCATGGTGATGGTGAATTGTCCTCAGACATTGTTATCAGTCTTCAGATCCCTCTAGCTTGCTTGCTAAGCAAACCAAAGAAATCTACCTGCCAACATTTCTGTAATCTCTGGTGAACAGACTTAACTGGTATCATAGCATCTGTCAACAGACTGTGGGACGGCAGCGACATAAGGGACTTTTCTGACCACATCCCAACTAGTCAACATGTTAAACGGACCCTTGCCTTAACCCTAACGATAGACTTGCAGAGAGAGGGGGAGGAGCTACCGCCCTGCTTTCTCTGAGCTGACCAATCCTGTTGTTGGGAAACACCCACACCATTCTGTTGTTGGGGTACGTACGCCAACACCATTCAAACAGACTATTTCACTCACATTGCAATTAATAGAAATCTGGAAATAATGGATAGTTAAAGTTATCAGAGGGTGGACCCCTTGTTGACAGTACATCAAATTACACTAAGGAAGGCCACATTAAGAACGCTTGAGGTGGCAAAACTCACCCTGTAGGGCTTCTCTCCGGTGTGTGTACACTAGTCTACCATTAACTGGATTGAGCTAACAAAAGTGGAAAGGTTACCCAACAGTGTGGTGTTTTCTCTTGTGTAAAGCCAGGCTTCCTGACTGAGTGAATCTCTTCCGACACTGATCACAACCAAAAGGCTTCTCTCCTGTGTGTGTTTTCTGGTGTACTAGAAGTCCGTTTGAAGTGGTGAAGCTCATTCCACAGTCTGAGCAGTGGTAAGGCTTCTCTCCTGTGTGTATTCTCTTGTGTAAAGCCAGGTTTGCTGACCGAGTGAATCTCTTCCCACACTGATCACAACCAAAAGGCTTCTCTCCTGTGTGTATTCTCTTGTGTAAAGCCAGGCTTCCTGACTGAGTGAATCTCTTAACACACTGATCACAACCAAACGGCTTCTCTCCTGTGGTGTTTTCTCTTGTGTAAAGCCAGGCGTCCTGACTGAGTGAATCTCTTCCCACACTGATCACAACCAAAAGGCTTCTCTCCTGTGTGTGTTCTCATGTGTAACCAGAAGCTTCCGTGAAGTGAGTGAAGCTCTTTCCACAGCTGAGCAAAAGGCTTCTCTCCTGTGTGTGTTCTCTGGTGTAAAGCCAGGTTTGCTGACCGAGTGAATCTCTTCCCACACTGATCACAACCAAAAGGCTTCTCTCCTGTGTGTATTCTCTTGTGTAAAGCCAGGCTTCCTGACTGAGTGAATCTCTTAACACACTGATCACAACCAAACGGCTTCTCTCCTGTGTGTATTCTCTTGTGTAAAGCCAGGTGTCCTGACTGAGTGAATCTCTTCCCACACTGATCACAACCAAAAGGCTTCTCTCCTGTGTGTATTCTCATGTGTCCAACCAGGCTTCCTGAATGAGTGAATCTCTTCCCACACTGATCACAACCAAAAGGCTTCTCTCCTGTGTGTGTTCTCTGGTGTAATAGAAGTCTTTTTGAAGTGGTTAAGCTCATTCCACAGTCTGAGCAGTGGTAAGGCTTCTCTCCTGTGTGTATTCTCTTGTGTAACTCCAGGCTTCCTGAATGAGTGAATCTCCTCCCACACTGATCACAACCAAAAGGCTTCTCTCCTGTGTGTGTTCTCTGGTGTTCTAGAAGTTCGTTTGAAATGGTGAAGCTCATTCCACAGTCTGAGCAGTGGTAAGGCTTCTCTCCTGTGTGTATTCTCTTGTGTCTAGCCAGGTTTCCTGAGTGAGTGAATCTCTTCCCACACTGATCACAACCAAAAGGCTTCTCTCCTGTGTGTATTATCTTGTGTAAAGCCAGGTTTCCTGAGTGAGTGAATCTCTTCCCACACTGATCACAACCAAAAGGCTTCTCTCCTGTGTGTATTCTCTTGTGTAAAGCCAGGTTTCCTGACTGAGTGAATCTCTTCCCACACTGATCACAATCAAAAGGCTTCTCTCCAGTGTGTGTTCTCTGGTGTATTACCAGCTGGTCTGATCTAGGAAATATTTTCCCACATTGATCACAGCTGTAAAGCTTCTCTCCTGTGTGTATTCTCTTGTGCATTTTAAGTTTTGCTGAAGAGGTGAAACTCTTTCCAAAGTCAAAGCAGCAGTGAGGTTTCTTCCCTGTAAGTCTCTGCTGGTGTTTCTTGAGGTGTTCTGATCTGGAGAGACTCTTCTCTGCCTCGTCAGCATCATGATGTTGGTTAGCCTCCCCAGATGATAAGCCCCTTCTACTGAGAGAGCGACGGTTAGGGCTGTCCCCTGTGAAACAAAGACAGACAGTTAGGGTTCCTTCTTCATATCGAAGTTAGTTCAAGGCCCAGCTTTCCAAACTCATGTGATTAGATTTGAGCATTTTGGATGGGTTAAAATCATCAATGTAACCAATGGGGTAGGAGTGCTTCTAATGAGTCTACATTTTAAGAAGGTATTTAATGGTAATTAAGGACATCTAGGGAGTGTCCCAAAATAAATGTATGTAAGAGCATAAACCCACTCTGTCCCGGTGTTTTCCTGCAGTCGACCAGCAGCACAGACACCCTCTTCAGACCCATCAGTAAGTTACCAGGAGAGGCACGACCTGGGGACCCCAAGAGGGGGAGGGGGGAGGAGGGTTGGAGGGAGAGGGAGGAGGGGGGTGGGATAGGTGTTTCCTGTAAATCCCAAAAAGAGGGTAGTGGATTTCAAGATAGTACACTAAGGGTAAAACAACACAACAATGGTATGATGAGGTCTTGCATTTAAATGGGGACGGCCACAACGGAGTGGAAACAATGCCCCCTTGCTGTTTAAGACTTAATGGACACCAAATACATTTTTTCCAAACTCTGCTTCTTCATTCCGGTCCGTTGAACAACAGGAAGTTACCAAACCACAGAAGATGAAAAATGTGGTTTTCAACGATGGGTTTATGATATAGCTTGCAACTTGTAAACGATTACCCATTCCTAAAAGTGAGTACTACTTTCACAGCATGTTAAAAATAATACACATTGTCTGTTTGCTTGCTACGCAGATTTGCAGCGCTCAAATATTGTAACTGTATGTAACACGCACGATATGAACCCGGGGCTCCCACGGGAGAAACCAATATCTTACACTTCAGACCAATAGGACATTTCGGGAAAAAGGGCAAATTGATTTAGCTTATTTTTATATTAGACCCCAATTACGTTTCTATGTGAGAATTCCAAGAATATTTTTGGGCATTGCTGGCGATGGAATCAGCCAATAACAAAAGGGATGGAAGTATAGACAGCGTTCCTTGATCTGATCTACAGTAGATGACATAGGCTATTTGATCTGATCTACAGGCTATTTGATCTGATCTACAGGATATGCATCAGACTATTTTGAAATGTTAACCTAATATAATACATTGCCTTTAGAACGTCTGCACTCCCTTGAACCTTTTTCACATTTTGTTACGTTACAAAGTGGGATTGAAATATATTAAATTGTAGTTGTTTGTAATTGATGTGATAATTTAAATTGTCAATGTGGCTTTGATTGGATAGTTGATGTTACGTTGGAAAGCTTCATGTTGATGACAGTTTGCGATAGAACACATAAAAAAAGGGTGGGTGTCATGTTTTGGCTGACAAATGTACTAAAATGTAATAACATCCAAACTATGAAATAACACATATGGAATAATGTTGTAACCAACAAAGTGTTAAACAAATCAGAATATATTCCAGGTGACTACCTCATGAAGCTGGTTGAGAGAATGCCAAGAGAGTGCAAAGCTGTCATCAAAGCAAAGGGTGGCTATTTGAAGAATCTCAAACATCACATATTTTGATTTGTTTAACACTTTCTTGGTTACTACATGATTCCATATGTGTTATTTCATAGTTTTGACGTCTTCGCTATTATTCTACAACGTAAAAATAAAGAAAAACCCTTGAATGAGTAGGTGTGTCCAAACTTTTGACTGGTACTGTATATATTTCTTTCCACTTTCAAATGGTACAACAAAGACGTTTAGAGGTAGAGGGCTGCGGGCTCCGACAGAGATCATTGCAGCGCGGTCCGTATTTTTCATGTTGAGGGCGGTCAGACAGAAAATGTTGTGATAAATATACTTGTTCCGCAGATTATTTGGAAACGGTGTCTTTCTGCTGTGTATGCGTTAGCCTAGCTATTGTACTAAAAGCACCTCTGTCATATTATTCACACACTAGCCTACCAGGCTACCTATGAATGGGCGAATAAATCACGTGGCATAAATATAATGAGGCTATAGTTTACTACAGTGTCTGTTAATAGAAAGAAGTTGGGGACGCTCAACCAACGTGAGTCGAGGTGAAATCCCAAAATGTGATTATCAATATAAAGCAAAAGGCGCAACATGGGGATCGAGCGTCGAGTCTTCTCCTTCTCAATATATATTAATTATCCATTTGTCTCTGACTGAAAATATTCCCGCTCCTAAAAGACAGGCTATATCCTATGTGCAAAACGCAGGTCAAGAGAAAGTGCAACGGACCGCTCATCTTTCTTGCTGTTTCAAGTTCAGCAGCCATACCTCTCCTCTCCTAGTTCAGCAGCCATACCTCTCCTCTCCTAGTTCAGCAGCCATACCTCTCCTCTCCTAGTTCAGCAGCCATACCTCTCCTCTCCTGTCCTAGTTCAGCAGCCATACCTCTCCTCTCCTGTCCTAGTTCAGCAGCCATACCTCTCCTCTCCTAGTTCAGCAGCCATACCTCTCCTCTCCTAGTTCAGCAGCCATACCTCTCCTCTCCTAGTTCAGCAGCCATACCTCTCCTCTCCTAGTTCAGCAGCCATACCTCTCCTCTCCTAGTTCAGCAGCCATACCTCTCCTCTCCTAGTTCAGCAGCCATACCTCTCCTCTCCTAGTTCAGCAGCCATACCTCTCCTCTCCTAGTTCAGCAGCCATACCTCTCCTCTCCTAGTTCAGCAGCCATACCCCTCTCCTCTCCTAGTTCGGCAGCCATACCTCTCCTCTCCTAGTTCAGCAGCCATACCTCTCCTCTCCTAGTTCAGCAGCCATACCTCTCCTCTCCTAGTTCAGTAGCCATACCTCTCCTCTCCTGTCCTAGTTCAGCAGCCATACCTCTCCTCTCCTCTCCTAGTTCGGCAGCCATACCTCTCCTCTCCTAGTTCAGCAGCCATACCTCTCCTCTCCTAGTTCAGCAGCCATACCTCTCCTCTCCTAGTTGGGCGTGCTAGATTAGGTGAGCGTTTGGTCTCAATTAAATACAGTAGTCTATATATGAATGGATGGAGAAGTACGGGCAGTTATCTTCCCAAGGAAATTAACTACCTAAATATTATTAGGCTATACAGTTCCTATGGAAAGTCTACACCCACTATAACTTTTTTCACATTTTGTTGCTTTAAAAAGTGGGATTGAAATAGATTTGATTATAATTTTTCGTAATTCATCTACACAAAATAATGTGAAAGTAAAAACAAAATTCTACAAATGTGTACAAACAAATAAATGCATAAGACAGATAACTAAAATAGTCATAAGTAAAGTTGGTGGTAAGAAATCACATAATAAGTGATATGGAATGTAAAATAATAGCGGGTAACATGATTTTTTTTGAATGACTAACCCTTCCTCTGTTAATAATGATGTTGTGTATGGTGTATTAAGCCACCCAGACACATCAAAGATGTTCACAATAATCCCCAATAATGACCACCTTTAACCCTACACATGTGACTATTCACAAAAATGACCTGCAACCCTGTACATGTGACTATTCACAAAATCACAATAATGACCACCTGCAACCCTGTACATGTGACTATTCACAATAAATGACCACCTGTAACCCTGTACATGTGACTATTCACAATAATGACCACCTGCAACCCTGTACATGTGACTATTCACAATAATCCCCAACAATGACCACCTGCAACCCTGTACATGTGACTATTCACAATAAATCGGCAACTGGTAAGCTGCTAGTAGAGTAGCCTACAGCCAACTGGTAAGCTGCTAGTGGAGTAGCCTACAGCCCTGTACATTGACTGGCAAAGCTGCAACCGTAATGGAGTAGCCTACAGCCAACTGCGTTGCAAGCTGCTTAAGTGGAGTAGCCTACAGGGCCAACTGGTAAGCTGCTAGTGGAGTAGCCTTACCACAGCCAACTGGCAAGCTGTGCTAGTAGGAGTAGCCTAACAGCGCAACTGGCAAGCTGCTAAGTGGAGTAGCCTACAGCTCAACTGGTAAGCTGCTAGTGGAGTAGCCTACAGCCAAAGACTGGCAAGCTGCTAGTGGAGTAGCCTACAGCCAACTGGCAAGCTGCTAGTGGAGTAGCCTACAGCCAACTGGCAAGCTGCTAGTGGAGTAGCCTACAGCCAACTGGCAAGCTGCTAGTGGAGTAGCCTACAGCCAACTGGCAAGCTGCTAGTGGAGTAGCCTACAGCCAACTGGCAAGCTGCTAGTAGAGTAGCCTACAGCCAACTGGCAAGCTGCTACTAGAGTAGCCTACAGCCAACTGGCAAGCTGCTAGTGGAGTAGCCTACAGCCAACTGGCAAGCTGCTAGTGGAGTAGCCTACAGCCAACTGGCAAGCTGCTAATGGAGTAGCCTACAGCCAACTGGCAAGCTGCTAGTGGAGTAGCCTACAGCCAACTGGCAAGATGCTAGTGGAGTAGCCTACAGCCAACTGGCAAGCTGCTAGTAGAGTAGCCTACAGCCAACTGGTAAGCTGCTAGTAGAGTAGCCTACAGCCAACTGGTAAGCTGCTAGTGGAGTAGCCTACAGCCAACTGGTAAGCTGCTAGTGGAGTAGCCTACAGCCAACTGGCAAGCTGCTACTAGAGTAGCCTACAGCCAACTGGCAAGCTGCTAGTGGAGTAGCCTACAGCCAACTGGCAAGCTGCTGGTGGAGTAGCCTACAGCCAACTGGAAAGCTGCTAGTGGAGTAGCCTACAGCCAACTGGTAAGCTGCTAGTGGAGTAGCCTAAAGCCAACTGGTAAGCTGCTAGTAGAGTAGCCTAGAGCCAACTGGTAAGCTGCTAGTGGAGTAGCCTACAGCCAACTGGTAAGCTGCTAGTGGAGTAGCCTACAGCCAACTGGCAAGCTGCTAGTGGAGTAGCCTACAGCCAACTGGCAAGCTGCTAGTGGAGTAGCCTACAGCCAACTGGCAAGCTGCTAGTGGAGTAGCCTACAGCCAACTGGCAAGCTGCTAGTGGAGTAGCCTACAGCCAACTGGTAAGCTGCTAGTGGAGTAGCCTACAGCCAACTGGTAAGCTGCTAGTGGAGTAGCCTACAGCCAACTGGTAAGCTGCTAGTGGAGTAGCCTACAGCCAACTGGTAAGCTGCTAGTGGAGTAGCCTACAGCCAACTGGTAAGCTGCTAGTAGGGTAGCCTACAGCCAACTGGTAAGCTGCTAGTGGAGTAAGCTACAGCCAACTGGTAAGCTGCTAGTGGAGCAGCCTACAGCCAACTGGTAGGCTGCTAGTGGTGTAGCCTACAGCCAACTGGCAAGCTGCTAATGGAGAAGCCTACAGCCAACTGGTAAGCTGCTAGTAGATTAGCCAACAGCCAACTGGCAAGCTGCTAGTGGAGTAGCCTACAGCCAACTGGCAAGCTGCTATTGGAGTAGCCTACAGCCAACTGGTAAGCTGCTAGTGGAGTAGCCTACAGCCAACTGGTAAGCTGCTAGTGGAGTAGCCTACAGCCAACTGGTAAGCTGCTAGTGGAGTAGCCTACAGCCAACTGGTAAGCTGCTAGTGGAGTAGCCTACAGCCAACTGGTAAGCTGCTAGTGGAGTAGCCTACAGCCAACTGGTAAGCTGCTGGTGGTGTAGCCTACAGCCAACTGGCAAGCTGCTAGCAGAGTAGCCTACAGCCAACCGGCAAGCTGCTAGTGGACTAGCCTACAGCCAACTGGCAAGCTGCTAGTAGAGTAGCCTACAGCCAACTGGCAAGCTGCTAGTAGAGTAGCCTACAGCCAACTGGTAAGCTGCTGGTGGAGTAGCCTACAGCCAACTGGTAAGCTGCTGGTGGAGTAGCCTAAAGCCAACTGGTAAGCTGCTGGTGGAGTAGCCTACAGCCAACTGGTAAGCTGCTAGTAGGGTAGCCTACAGCCAACTGATAAGCTGCTAGTGGAGTAACCTACAGCCAACTGGTAAGCTGCTAGTAGAGTAGCCTACAGCCAACTGGTAAGCTGCTAGTGGAGTAACCTACAGCCAACTGGTAAGCTGCTAGTAGAGTAGCCTACAGCCAACTGGTAAGCTGCTAGTAGGGTAGCCTACAGCCAACTGGTAAGCTGCTAGTGGAGTAGCCTACAGCCAACTGGTAAGCTGCTAGTGGAGTAGCCTACAGCCAACTGGTAAGCTGCTAGTGGAGTAGCCTACAGCCAACTGGTAAGCTGCTAGTGGAGTAGCCTACAGCCAACTGGCAAGCTGCTAGTAGAGTAACCTACAGCAAACTGGTAAGCTGCTGGTGGAGTAGCCTACATCCAACTGGTAAGCTGCTAGTGGAGTAGCCTACAGCCAACTGGTAAGCTGCTAGTGGAGTAGCCTACAGCCAACTGGTAAGCTTCTAGTGGAGTAGCCTAAAGCCAACTGGTAAACAGCTAGTGGAGTAGCCTAAAGCCAACTGGTAAGCTGCTGGTGGAGTGGCCTACAGCCAACTGGTAAGCTGTTAGTGGAGTAGCCTACAGCCAACTGGCAAGCTGCTAGTGGAGTAGCCTACAGCCAACTGGCAAGCTGCTAGTGGAGTAGCCTACAGCCAACTGGCAAGCTGCTATTGGAGTAGCCTAAAGCCAACTGGTAAGCTGCTAGTAGAGTAGCTTACAGCCAACTGGTAAGCTGCTAGTGGAGTAGCCTACAGCCAACTGGTAAGCTGCTAGTAGGGTAGGCTACAGCCAACTGGTAAGCTGCTAGTGGCGTAGCCTACAGCCAACTGGTAAACTGCTAGTGGAGTGGCCTACAGCCAACTGGTAAGCTGCTAGTGGAGTGGCCTACAGCCAACTGGTAAGCTGCTAGTTGAGTAGCCTACAGCCAACTGGCAAGCTGCTAGTGGAGTAGCCTACAGCCAACTGGTAAGCTGCTAGTGGAGTAGCCTACAGCCAACTGGTAAGCTGCTAGTGGAGTAGCCTAAAGCCAACTGGTAAGCTGCTGGTGGAGTAGCCTACAGCCAACTGGTAAGCTGCTAGTGGAGTAGCCTACAGCCAACTGGCAAGCTGCTAGTGGAGTAGCCTACAGCCAACTGGCAAGCTGCTAGTGGAGTAGCCTATAGCCAACTGGCAAGCTGCTAGTAGAGTAGCCTACAGCCAACTGGCAAGCTGCTTGTAGAGTAGCCTACAGCCAACTGGCAAGCTGCTAGTAGAGTAGCCTACAGCCAACTGGCAAGCTGCTAGTAGAGTAGCCTACAGCCAACTGGCAAGCTGCTAGTAGAGTAGCCTACAGCTAACTGGCAAGCTGCTAGTAGAGTAGCCTACAGCCAACTGGCAAGCTGCTAGTAGAGTAGCCTACAGCCAACTGGTAAGCTGGTGGAGTAGCCTACAGCCAACTGGTAAACTGCTAGTGGAGTAGCCTACAGCCAACTGGTAAGCTGCTAGTGGAGTAGCCTAAAGCCAACTGGTACGCTGCTAGTGGAGTAGCCTAAAGCCAACTGGTAAACTGCTAGTAGAGTGGCCTAAAGCCAACTGGTAAGCTGCTGGTGGAGTGGCCTACAGCCAACTGGTAAGCTGTTAGTGGAGTAGCCTACAGCCAACTGGTAAGCTGCTAGTAGAGTAGCCTACAGCCAACTGGTAAGCTGCTGGTGGAGTAGCCTACAGCCAACTGGTAAGCTGCTAGTGGAGTAGCCTACAACCAACAGGTAAGCTAATAGTGGAGTAGCCTAAAGCCATCTGGTAAGCTGCTAGAGGTGTAGCTTACAGCCAACTGGCAAGCTGCTAGTGGAGTAGCCTACAGCCAACTGGCAAGCTGCTAGTAGAGTAGCCTAAAGCCAACTGGTAAGCTGCTAGTAGAGTAGCTTAGAGCCAACTGGTAAGCTGCTAGTGGAGTAGCCTACAGCCAACTGGTAAGCTGCTAGTAGGGTAGCCTACAGCCAACTGGTAAGCTGCTAGTGGAGTAGCCTACAGCCAACTGGTAAACTGCTAGTGGAGTAGCCTACAGCCAACTGGTAAGCTGCTAGTGGAGTAGCCTACAGCCAACTGGTAAGCTGCTAATAGGGTAGCCTACAGCCAACTGGTAAGCTGCTAGTGGAGTAGCCTACAGCCAACTGGTAAGCTGCTAGTGGAGTAGCCTAAAGCCAACTGGTACGCTGCTAGTGGAGTAGCCTAAAGCCAACTGGCAAGCTGCTAGTAGAGTAGCCTACAGCCAACTGGCCAGCTGCTAGTAGAGTAGCCTACACCCAACTGGCAAGCTGCTAGTAGAGTAGCCTACAGCCAACTGGCAAGCTGCTAGTAGAGTAGCCTACAGCCAACTGGTAAACTGCTAGTGGAGTAGCCTACAGCCAACTGGGAAGCTGCTAGTGGAGTAGCCTATAGCTAACTGGTAAGCTGCTAGTGGAGTAGCCTAAAGCCAACTGGTACGCTGCTAGTGGAGTAGCCTATAGCTAACTGGTAAGCTGCTAGTGGAGTAGCCTAAAGCCAACTGGTACGCTGCTAGTGGAGTTGCCTAAAGCCAACTGGTAAGCTGCTAGAGGTGTAGCCTACAGCCAACTGGCAAGCTGCTAGTGGAGTAGCCTACAGCCAACTGGCAAGCTGCTAGTAGAGTAGCCTAAAGCCAACTGGTAAGCTGCTAGTAGAGTAGCTTACAGCCAACTGGTAAGCTGCTAGTGGAGTAGCCTACAGCCAACTGGTAAGCTGCTAGTTGAGTAGCCTACAGCCAACTGGTAAGCTGCTAGTTGAGTAGCCTACAGCCAACTGGTAAACTGCTAGTGGAGTAGCCTACAGCCAACTGGTAAGCTGCTAGTGGAGTAGCCTACAGCCAACTGGTAAACTGCTAATAGGGTAGCCTACAGCCAACTGGTAAGCTGCTAGTGGAGTAGCCTACAGCCAACTGGTAAGCTGCTAGTGGAGTAGCCTAAAGCCAACTGGTACGCTGCTAGTGGAGTAGCCTAAAGCCAACTGGCAAGCTGCTAGTAGAGTAGCCTACAGCCAACTGGCAAGCTGCTAGTAGAGTAGCCTACAGCCAACTGGTAAACTGCTAGTGGAGTAGCCTACAGCCAACTGGGAAGCTGCTAGTGGAGTAGCCTATAGCCAACTGGTAAGCTGCTAGTGGAGTAGCCTATAGCTAACTGGTAAGCTGCTAGTGGAGTAGCCTAAAGCCAACTGGTACGCTGCTAGTGGAGTGGCCTAAAGCCAACTGGTAAACTGCTAGTAGAGTGGCCTACAGCCAACTGGTAAGCTGCTAGTGTAGTGGCCTACAGCCAACTGGTAAGCTGTTAGTGGAGTAGCCTACAGCCAACTGGTAAGCTGCTATTGGAGTAGCCTACAGCCAACTGGCAAGCTGCTAGTGGAGTAGCCTACAGCCAACTGGCAAGCTGCTAGTGGAGTAGCCTACAGCCAACTGGCAAGCTGCTAGTAGAGTAGCCTACAGCCAACTGGCAAGCTGCTAGTAGAGTAGCCTACAGCCAACTGGCAAGCTGCTAGTAGAGTAGCCTACAGCCAACTGGCAAGCTGCTAGTAGAGTAGCCTACAGCCAACTGGCAAGCTGCTAGTAGAGTAGCCTACAGCCAACTGGCAAGCTGCTAGTAGAGCAGCCTACAGCAAACTGGCAAGCTGCTAGTAGAGTAGCCTACAGCCAACTGGTAAGCTGCTGGAGTAGCCTACAGCCAACTGGCAAGCTGCTGGTGGAGTAGCCTACAGCCAACTGGCAAGCTGCTGGTGGAGTAGCCTACAGCCAACTGGTAAGCTGCTAGTGGAGTAGCCTAAAGCCAACTGGTACGCTGCTAGTGGACTAGCCTAAAGCCAACTGGTAAACTGCTAGTAGAGTAGCCTACAGCCAACTGGTAAGCTGCTGGTGGAGTAGCCTACAGCCAACTGGTAAGCTGCTAGTGGAGTAGCCTACAACCAACTGGTAAGCTAATAGTGGAGTAGCCTAAAGCCAACTGGTAAGCTGCTAGAGGTGTAACCTACAGCCAACTGGCAAGCTGCTAGTGGAGTAGCCTACAGCCAACTGGCAAGCTGCTAGTAGAGTAGCCTAAAGCCAACTGGTAAGCTGCTAGTAGAGTAGCTTACAGCCAACTGGTAAGCTGCTAGTGGAGTAGCCTACAGCCAACTGGTAAGCTGCTAGTTGAGTAGCCTTCAGCCAACTGGTAAGCTGCTAGTTGAGTAGCCTACAGACAACTGGTAAACTGTTAGTGGAGTAGCCTACAGCCAACTGGTAAGCTGCTAGTGGAGTAGCCTACAGCCAACTGGTAAGCTGCTAATAGGGTAGCCTACAGCCAACTGGTAAGCTGCTAGTGGAGTAGCCTACAGCCAACTGGTAAGCTGCTAGTGGAGTAGCCTAAAGCCAACTGGCACGTTGCTAGTGTAGTAGCCTAAAGCCAACTGGCAAGCTGCTAGTAGAGTAGCCTACACCCAACTGGCAAGCTGCTAGTAGAGTAGCCTACAGCCAAATGGCAAGCTGCTAGTAGAGTAGCCTACAGCCAACTGGTAAACTGCTAGTGGAGTAGCCTACAGCCAACTGGGAAGCTGCTAGTGGAGTAGCCTACAGCCAACTGGTAAGCTGCTAGTGGAGTAGCCTATAGCTAACTGGTAAGCTGCTAGTGGAGTAGCCTAAAGCCAACTGGTACGCTGCTAGTGGAGTAGCCTAAAGCCAACTGGTAAACTGCTAGTAGAGTGGCCTACAGCCAACTGGTAAGCTGCTAGTGTAGTGGCCTACAGCCAACTGGTAAGCTGTTAGTGGGGTAGCCTACAGCCAACTGGTAAGCTGCTATTGGAGTAGCCTACAGCCAACTGGCAAGCTGCTAGTGGAGTAGCCTATAGCCAACTGGCAAGCTGCTAGTGGAGTAGCCTACAGCCAACTGGCAAGCTGCTAGTGGAGTAGCCTACAGCCAACTGGCAAGCTGCTAGTAGAGTAGCCTACAGCCAACTGGCAAGCTGCTAGTAGAGTAGCCTACAGCCAACTGGTAAGCTGCTGGAGTAGCCTACAGCCAACTGGCAAGCTGCTGGTGGAGTAGCCTACAGCCAACTGGCAAGCTGCTGGTGGAGTAGCCTACAGCCAACAGGTAAACTGCTAGTGGAGTAGCCTACAGCCAACTGGTAAGCTGCTAGTGGAGTAGCCTAAAGCCAACTGGTACGCTGCTAGTGGAGTAGCCTAAAGCCAACTGGTAAACTGCTAGTAGAGTGGCCTACAGCAAACTGGTAAGCTAATGGTGGAGTGGCCTACAGCCAACTGGTAAGCTGTTAGTGGAGTAGCCTACAGCCAACTGGTAAGCTGCTAGTGGAGTAGCCTACAGCCAACTGGCAAGCTGCTAGTAGAGTAGCCTACAGCCAACTGGCAAGCTGCTATTAGAGTAGCCTACAGCCAACTTGTAAGCTGCTAGTAGAGTAGCCTACAGCCAACTGGTAAGCTGCTGGTGGAGTAGCCTACAGCCAACTGGTAAGCTGCTAGTGGAGTAGCCTACAACCAACTGGTAAGCTAATAGTGGAGTAGCCTAAAGCCAACTGGTAAGCTGCTAGAGGTGTAGCCTACAGCCAACTGGCAAGCTGCTAGTGGAGTAGCCTACAGCCAACTAGCAAGCTGCTAGTAGAGTAGCCTAAAGCCAACTGGTAAGCTGCTAGTAGAGTAGCTTACAGCCAACTGGTAAGCTGCTAGTGGAGTAGCCTACAGCCAACTGGTAAGCTGCTAGTAGGGTAGCCTACAGCCAACTGGTAAGCTGCTAGTTGAGTAGCCTACAGCCAACTGGTAAACTGCTAGTGGAGTAGCCTACAGCCAACTGGTAAGCTGCTAGTGGAGTAGCCTACAGCCAACTGGTAAGCTGCTAATAGGGTAGCCTACAGCCAACTGGTAAGCTGCTAGTGGAGAAGCCTACAGCCAACTGGTAAGCTGCTAGTGGAGTAGCCTAAAGCCAACTGGTACGCTGCTAGTGGAGTAGCCTAAAGCCAACTGGCAAGCTGCTAGTAGAGTAGCCTACAGCCAACTGGCAAGCTGCTAGTAGAGTAGCCTACACCCAACTGGCAAGCTGCTAGTAGAGTAGCCTACAGCCAACTGACAAGCTGCTAGTAGAGTAGCCTACAGCCAACTGGTAAACTGCTAGTGGAGTAGCCTACAGCCAACTGGGAAGCTGCTAGTGGAGTAGCCTATAGCCAACTGGTAAGCTGCTAGTGGAGTACCCTATAGCTAACTGGTAAGCTGCTAGTGGAGTAGCCTAAAGCCAACTGGTACGCTGCTAGTGGAGTAGCCTAAAGCCAACTGGTAAACTGCTAGTAGAGTGGCCTACAGCCAACTGGTAAGCTGCTAGTGTAGTGGCCTACAGCCAACTGGTAAGCTGTTAGTGGAGTAGCCTACAGCCAACTGGTAAGCTGCTATTGGAGTAGCCTACATCCAACTGGCAAGCTGCTAGTAGAATAGCCTACAGCCAACTGGCAAGCTGCTAGCAGAGTAGCCTACAGCCAACTGGTAAGCTGCTAGCGGAGTGGCCTACAGCCAACTGGTAAGCTGCTAGTGGGGTAGCCTACAGCCAACTGGTAAGCTTCTAGTGGAGTAGCCTACAGCCAAGCTGCTAGTGGTGTAGCCTACAGCCAACTGGTAAGCTGCTAGTGGAGTAGCCTACAGCCAACTGGTAAGCTGCTAGTGGAGTAGCCTACAGCCAACTGGTAAGCTGCTAGTGGAGTAGCCTAAAGCCAACTGGTAAGCTGCTGGTGGAGTAGCCTACAGCCAACTAGTAAGCTGCTAGTGGAGTAGCCTACAGCCAACTGGCAAGCTGCTAGTGGAGTAGCCTACAGCCAACTGGCAAGCTGCTAGTGGAGTAGCGTACATACCCCAACCAGAAGCCATGGATTACAGGAAACATCCGCACTGAGCTAAAGGGTAGAGCTGCCGCTTTCAAGGAACGAGACTCTAACCCGGACGCTTATAAGAAATCCCGCTATGACCTCCGACGAACCATCAAACAGGCAAAGAGTCAATACAGGTCTAAGATTGAATCATACTACACTGGCTCTGACGCTCGTCGGATGTGGCAGGGCTTGAAAACTATTACAGACTACAAAGGGAAGCACAGCCGCGAGCTGCCCAGTGACACAAGCCTACCAGACGAGCTAAACCACTTCTATGCTCGCTTGAGGCAAGCAACACTGAAGCATGCATGAGAGCACCAGCTGTTCCGGACGACTATGTGATCACGCTCTCCGTAGCCGATGTGAGTAAGACTTTTTAAGCAGGTCAACATTCACAAGGCCGCAGGGGCCAGACGGATTACCAGGACGTGTACTCCGAGCATGTGCTGACCAACTGGCAAGTGTCTTCACTGACATTTTCAACATGTCCCTGACTGAGTCTGTGAATACCAACATGTTTCAAGCAGACCACCATAGTCCCCGTGCCCAAGAACTCTAAGATAACCTGCCTAAATGACTACCGACCCGTAGCACTGACGTCTGTAGCCATGAAGTGCTTTGAAAGACTGGTCATGGCTCACATCAACAGCATAATCCCAGAAACCCTAGACCCACTCCAATTTGCATTCCGCCCCAACAGATCCACAGATGATGCAATCTCTATCGCACTCCACACTGCCCTTTCCCACCTGGACAAGAGGAACACCTACGTGAGAATGCTATTCATTGACTACAGCTCAGCATTCAACACCATAGTGCCCTCAAAGCTCATCACTAAGCTAAGGATCCTGGGACTAAACACCTCCCTCTGCAACTGGATCCTGGACTTCCTGACGGGCCGCCCCAGGTGGTAAGGGTAGGTAACAACACATCTGCCACACTGATCCTCAACACGGGGCCCCTCAGGGTGCGTGCTCAGTCCCCTCCTGTACTCTCTGTTCACCCATGACTGCATGGCCAGGCACCGACTCCAACACCATCATTAAGTTTGCCGACGACACAACAGTGGTAGGCCTGATCACCGAGAACGATGAGACAGCCTATAGGGAGGAGGTCAGAGATCTGGCCGTGTGGTGCCAGGACAACAACCTCTCCCTCAATGTGACCAAGACAAAGGAGATGATTGTGGACTACAGGAAAAAAAAGAGGACTGAGCACGCCCCCATTCTCATCGACAGGGCTGTAGTGGAACAGGTTGAGAGCTTCAAGTTCTTGGTGTCCACATCACCAACGAACTATCATGGTCCAAACACACCAAGACAGTCGTGAAGAGGGCACGACAAAGCCTATTCCCCCTCAGGAGACTAAAAAGATTTGGCATGGGTCCTCAGATCCTCAAAAAAATTCTACAGCTGCACCATCGAGAGCATCCTGACTGGTTGCATCACCGCCTGGTATGGCAACTGCTTGGCCTCTGACCGCAAGGCACTACAGAGGGTAGTGCGTACGGCCCAGTACATCACTGGGGCAAAGCTCCCTTCCATCCAGGACCTCTATACCAGGCGGTGTCAGAGGAAGGCCCTCAAAATTGTCAAAGACTCCAGTCACCCTAGTCATAGACTGTTCTCTCTGCTACCGCACGGCAAGCGGTACCGGAGTGCCAAGTCTAGGTCCAAAAGACTTCTCAACAGCTTCTACCCCCAAGCCATGAAGACTCCTGAACAGCTAATCATGGCTACCCGGACTATTTTGCACTGCCCCCCACCCCATCCTTTTACGCTGCTGCTACTCTGTTAAGTATTTATGCATAGTCACTTTAACTCTACCCACATGTACATATTACCTCAACTACCTCAACTAGCCGGTGCCCCCGCACATTGACTATGCAACGGTACCCCCCCTGTATATATAGCCTCCCTACTGTCACTTTATTCTATTGTATATATAGCCTCCCCTACTGTCACTTTATTTTTACTTCTGCTCTTTTGTTCTCAACACTTTTTTGTTGTTGTTTTATTCTTACTTTTTGTTTAAAATAAATGCACTGTTGGTTAAGGGCTGTAAGTAAGCATTTCACTGTAATGTCTGCACCTGTTGTATTCGGCGCATGTGACCAATAAAATTTGATTTGATTTGATTTGAGTAGCCTACAGCCAACTGGCAAGCTGCTAGTAGAGTAGCCTACAGCCAACTGGTAAGCTGCTAGTGGAGTAGCCTACAGCCAACTGGCAAGCTGCTAGTAGAGTAGCCTACAGCCAACTGGTAAGCTGCTAGTGGAGTAGCCTACAGCCAACTGGTAAGCTGCTAGTGGAGTAGCCTAAAGCCAACTGGTACGCTGCTAGTGGAGTAGCCTAAAGCCAACTGGTACGCTGCTAGTGGAGTAGCCTAAAGCTAACTGGTAAACTGCTAGTAGAGTGGCCTACAGCCAACTGGTAAGCTGCTAGTGTAGTGGCCTACAGCCAACTGGTAAGCTGCTAGTAGAGTAGCCTACAGCCAACTGGCAAGCTGCTAGTAGAGTAGCCTACAGCCAACTGGCAAGCTGCTAGTAGAGTAGCCTACAGCCAACTGGTAAGATGCTAGTGGGGTAGCCTACAGCCAACTGGTAAGCTCCAACTAGCTGCATTGTACCGATAAGTCATTGGTAGTGCATTATTGTTTGCTTTCCGCGATTGGAAATGCATTGTATTGGCATGAGGAAGTGTTATTATGGTAATTAGCAACTGTTTTGTATTGTTGGGTATTGTGCATGTAACTGTGTAGCGTTGTCATGACTTGCTATTTATAAATTGTCCATGTTTGTAAAGCGGTGCAGTAGCCTGTATTCTTGCTGCAAGACAGCCGTGCGTGGCTGCAAATACATTGTGTGTAATTGTACTATCGATTGTTATGATCCTGTGTTATCAGCAAGCGAAAATAGTTGTGCCCCCTTAGTCATTTCTGATACCCCCTTGCCGTGTTCATCCTGCCGCCGGGCCTGGCTACGAGTAACCAGCTAAACTACACAAATGATTTTCCAAAAGTCAAGGACCATTAAATGCGCGCAGTGTAAAAGCAGGAACTAGGCTACAAAGACCCGTTATAAAAATGATTAAATTAATCTAAACTCACCTGATTCATTGTAGAAACGTGTGTTTATGGTCGATTGCAGAGTTCAGGCAAAGTTAACTAGATTTTTATCTCTAGTCTACGGACCTTTTAGATCAGGGAGGTAGAGGACCGAGACGTTATATATATTTCAACATGTGACTCTCTGCCTAAAGACACAAGACAAAATGGAGAATAGAGAACATGTGACTCCCCCTTCACTTCCGTTCGACTGAAAAATAGGACTTCCGCCAACATTCAAATAATAATACAGCAGGAGGCTTCTGTTTAGCTCATTTTCAAAAGTTACCGTCCGATATCATTTTAATTTTTAATTTTAATTTTTTGTCATTTTAGCAGACGCTCTTATCCAGAGCGACTTACAGGAGCAATTAGGGTTAAGTGCCTTGCTCACATTCCTCCTTTGTTCAATCATGTTGTCTGGTGTTCTACTCTGCACGGAGCTAAAGTCACAAGTGAAAAGAGCCAGGCTCCGCCTTCACTTCCGTTCAACTGAAACGTTGGGATTCGGCTAACATACTGTAGTGTCTTAAGTGTGATAGAGGGAACTTGGCCCTAAGATTTTGCTGATGTGGCAAAATGATGTAACTCTATTCTACGCTGTTGAAAACATCTGGAAATCATTACTTATGGAAAGATGATATGGGGAGAGAGATGAAAAAGACCAGGGATTGGTTGTTAGAATCACACCATATTACGTCATAAATTATATAAAATCATGTCTTGAACAATAGAAGGGGAGAATAGCGAATTATTGATTGGGCTGTTACTTCTCCAGGCATCTGCAGGTGTCTGTAAATTCCGATGCTGAATATTCTTTGTTATAATAAACCTTTATAAACAGAGTACAGTGTCGGCGGGATTCCTTATCATCACAAGCATGGACCAGCAAAGGTGTGTCTTTTAGACACTACAATACAAATAATTTTTATTTTTTTATTTTATTTAACATTTATTTAACCAGGTAAACAAGTTCTCATTTACAACTGCGACCTGGCCAAGATAAAGCAAAGCAGTGTGATAAAAACAACAACACAGAGTTACATATGGGGTAAAACAAAACATAAAGTCAAAAATACATCATAAAATATATATACAGTGTGTGCAAATGTAGCAAGTTATGGAGGTAAGGCAATAAATAGGCCATAATGCAAAATAATTACAATTGGTATTAACACTGGAATGATAGATGTGCAAGAGATTATGTGCAAATAGAGATACTGGGGTGCAAATGAGCAAAATAAATAACAACATGGGGATGAGGTAGTTGAGTGGGCTAATTTCAGAAGGGCTGTGTACAGGTGCAGTGATCGGTAAGGTGCTATGACAACTGATGCTTAAAGTTAGTGAGGGAGATAAGAGTCTCCAGCTTCAGAAATTTTTGCAGTTCGTTCCAGTCATTGGCAGCAGAGAACTGGAAGGAATGGCGGTCAAAGGAGGTGTTGGCTTTGGGGATGACCAGTGAGATATACCTGCTGGAGCGCATACTACGGATGGGTGTTGCTATGGTGACCAATGAGCTGAGATAAGGCAGGGATTTGCCTAGCAGTGATTTATAGATGGCCTGGAGCCAGTGGGTTTGGCGCCGAATATGTAGTGAGGACCAGCCAACAAGAGCGTACAGGTCACAGTGGTGGGTAGTATATGGGGCTTTGGTGAAAAACGGATGGCACTGTGATAGACTACATCCAATTTGCTGAGAAGAGTGTTGGAGGCTATTTTGTAAATGACATGGCCGAAGTCAAGGGTCGGTAGGATAGTCAGTTTTACGAGGGCATGTTTGGCAGCATGAGTGAAGGGAGGCTTTGTTGCGAAATAGGAAGCCGATTCTAGATTTAACTTTGGATTGGAGATGCTTATTGTGAGTCTGGAAGGAGAGTTTACAGTCTAACCAGACACCTAGGTATTTGTAGATGTCCACATACTCTAGGTCAGACCCGTCGAGAGTAGTGATTCTAGTCGGGTGGGCGGGTGCCAGCAGCGTTCGATTGAAGAGCATGCATTTAGTTTTACTAGTGTTTAAGAGCAGTTGGAGGCTACTGAAGGAGTGTTGTATGGCATTGAAGCTCGTTTGGAGGTTTGTTAACACAGTGTCCAATGAAGGGCCAGATGTATACAAAATGGTGTCGTCTGCGTAGAGGTGGATCTTAGAGTCACCAGCAGCAAGAGCGACATCATTGATATACACAGAGAGTCGGCCCAAGAATTGAACCCTGTGGCACCCCCATAGAGAGCCATAGGTCCAGACAACAGGCCCTCCAATTTGACACATTGAATTCTATCTGAGAAGTAGTTGGTGAACCAGGCGAGGCAGTCAACCAACTACTTCTGCCAATAAGAATGCGGTGGTTGACAGAGTCGAAAGCCTTGGCCAGGTAGATGAAGACGGCTGCACAGTACTGTCTATTATCGATTGCGGTTATAATATCGTTTAGGAACTTGAGCGTGGCTGAGGTGCACCCATGACCAGCTCGGAAACCGGATTGCATAGCGGAGAAGGTACGGTGGGATTCGAAATGGTCGGTGATCTGTTTGTTAACTTGGCTTTCAAAAACTTTCGAAAGGCAGGGCAGGATGGATATAGGTCTGTAACAGTTTGGATCTAGTGTGTCACCCCCTTCGAAGATGGGCAGCTTTCCAATCTCTGGGGATCTCAGACGTTACGAAAAAGAGGTTGAACAGGCTAGTAATTGGGGTTGCGACAATTTCGGCTAATTTTAGAAAGAAAGGGTCCAGATTGTCTAGCCCAGATGATTTGTAGGGGTCCAGATTTTGCAGCTCTTTCAGAACATCAGCTGTCTGAATTTGTGTGAAGGAGAAGCGGTGGGGGCATGGGCAAGTTGCAGCGGAGGGTGCAGAGCTGGTGGCCGGGGTAGTGGTAGCCAGGTGGAAAGCATGGCCAGCCATAGCAAAATGCTTGTTGAAATTCTTGATTACTGTAGATTTATCGGTGGTGATGGTGTTTCCTAGCCTCAGTGCAGTGGGCAGCTGGGAGGAGGTGGTCTTATTCTCCATGGACTTTACAGTGTCCCAAAACCTTTTGGAGTTAGCGCTACAGGATGCACATTTCTGTTTGAAAAGCTTGCCTTTGCTTTCCTAACTGCTTGTGTATATTGGTTCCTAACTTCCCTGAAAAGTTGCATATCAGGGGGCTATTCAATGCAAATGCAGTACGCCACATGATGTTTTTGTGCTGGTCAAGGGCAGTCAAGTCTGAGGAGAACCAGGGGCTATATCTGTTCTTAGTTCTGTCTTTTTGAATGGGGGCATGTTTATTTAAGATTGAGAGGAAATTACTTTTACTCCAGTCGTAGGAAGCCTTCTGCTTTTAGTAACTCATTTTCTAAAGTTAATGCAGTTTCTCTGGACCCCACAACGTTGGACTTTGGGCCTCTTCCTAATATAAAATAAAATCGAATGTTTCAGCCAGACAGCCACTCACAAACCGATCGCTGTACATCGTGCTGAAATAGCGAAATGTCTATGCGGCTGCATGCCTAATTAATCGATGATAGGGTTCCTGTGGTGCAAGAGCATGTAAAGCTTTGCTTTAGCTAATGGATAAAGGTTTATTGGTAGGCCTCTATTTGGTCGCCATTTTCTCATTTTAGTCATTTAGCAGATGCTCTTGTCCAGAGCGACTTACAGTTAGTGAGTGAGTTTTCATACTGGCCCCCCATGGGAATCGAACCCACAACCCTGCTGTTGCAAACGACATGCTCTACCAACTGAGCAACACAGGGCCTAACATTTCACGAAATCTATACACGGTGTCGTAATGCTGAAATTTTATAGCCTGCTGGCTGGTGGTAATAATGTCATTTCTTATTCAGTAATTAAAACTGGACATTCAAACATTGCAGATTTTAAAATAAATGATCCATGCATACTAATCAGCTACAAATTGATGTTTTAAATAATATACAACTGTCCTGTAGCTGCTACCTGAACCTGCATGTCATGAATCCTCCTCGTGCTCTCTCCCAGCTTGGATGGAACTCTGTTGTGCGTAAAACCAGTCTATTAATGCCAAATAATACTGTCCAAATAATACACGCCCTCGAAACATTAGCTTACTAAGGATTGTTTCATTATTCAGTGTACTATCTATAGCTACTGTGCCTTCAGAATGGATTCATACCCTTTGACTTATTCCACATTTTGTTGTGTTACAGCCTCAATTTAAAATGAATGAAATAGTTTTTTCCCCCCTTACACAATACCCCATAATGGCAAAGTGAAAACATGTTGTTAGAAATGTTTGCAAATCTATTGAAATTAAATACAGAAATATCTCATTTATGTAATTTACATACACTACCGGTCAAATGTTTTAGAACACATACTCATTCAAGGGTTTTTCTTTATTTTTACTATGTTCTACATTGTAGAATAATAGTGAAGACATGAAAACTATGAAATAACACATATGGAATCATGTAGTAACCAAAAAAGTGTTTGTATTTGTATTTATTAGGGATCCCCCATTAGTTCCTGCCAAGGCAACAGCTACTCTTCCTGGGGTCCACAAATCAAAATATATTTTATATTTGAGATTCTTCAAAGTAGCCACCCTTTGCCTTGATGACAGCTTTGCACACTCTTGGCATTGTCTCAACCAGCTTCATGAGGTGGTCACCTGTAATGCATTTCAATTAACAGGTGTGCCTTCTTAAAAGTTAATTTGTGGAATTTATTTCCTTCTTAATGAGTTTGAGCCAATCAGTTGTGTTGTGACAAGGTAAGGGGGGTATACAGAAGATAGCCCTATTTAGTAAAATACCAAGTCCATATTAAGAACAGCTCAAATAAGCAAAGAGAAATGACAGTCCATCATTACTTTAAGACATGAAGGTCAGTCACTCTGGAAAATTTCACCATGTGTATTTTCCACCGTAGAGCATGGAGGAGGAGGTGTTATGGTGTGGGGGTGCTTTGCTGGTGACACTGTCTCTATTTATTTAGATTTCAAGGCACACTTAACCAGCATTGCTACCACAGAATTCTGCAGCAATATGCCATCCCATCTGGTTTGGGCTTAGTTGGACTATCATTTGTTTTTCAACAGGACAATGACCCAACACACCTCCAGGCTGTGCAAGGGCTATGTTACCAAGAAGGAGAGTGATGTAGTGCTGCATCAGATGACCCGGCCTCCACAATCCCCCGACCTAAAACAAATTGAGATGGTTTCGGATGAGTCGGACCGCATAGTGGAGGAAAAGCAGCCAACAAGTGCTCAGCATATGTGGGAACTCCTTCAAGACTGTTGGAAAAGCATTCCAGGTGAAGCTGGTAGAGAGAATGGCAAGAGTGTGCAAAGCTGTCATCAAGGCAAAGGGTGGCTATTTGAAGAATCTCAAATATAAAACATGTTTTGAAATGTTTAACACTTTTTTGGTTACTACATGATTCCATATGTGTTATTTCATAGTTTTGATGTCTTCACTATTAGTCTACAATGTAGAAAATAGTCCAAATAAAGAAAAAAACGTATTATTATTATTATTATTAAAAAACGTTGAATGAGTAGGTGTTCTAAAATCCTTTGACCGGTAGTGTAAGTATTCACACCTGAGTCAATACTTTATAGAAGCACCTTTTTAGCGCGTTACAGCGGAGTCTTTCTGGGTAAGTCTCTAAGAGCTTTCTAAACCTGGATTGTGCAACATTTCCCCATTATTATTTTACAACTTCTTCACGCTCCGTCAAATTGGTTGTTGATCATTGCTAGACAACAGTGGCCGTAAGTGCCGTTTAAGATGAGGGAGGACCATTATTTATTTTTTAATGAGCATGGCCTCATTTCTATTACAGCATGTTGGATGACTGTCATTCATATTCCATTTACCCAGTTCAATGTAACGTAGATAGGTTTAGGTTACCACATGATACTCAAATTTTCCCTATACCCATCATGAGGTTGCTACAACCTAGTCTATGAATGAAAGTTTACAACGTAGGTGACATACGGACAGTGACACATTCAATACCGCAAGAGTTTCTAATGGACACATTCAGATACAGTGGGGAAAAAAGTATTTAGTCAGCCACCAATTGTGCAAGTTCTCCCACTTAAAAAGATGAGAGAGGCCTGTAATTTTCATCATAGGTACAGGTCAACTAGGACAGACAAAATGAGGAAAAAAATCCAGAAAATCACATTGTAGGATTTTTATGGATTTATTTGCAAATTATGGTGGAAAATAAGTATTTGGTCAATAACAAAAGTTTCTCAATACTTTGTTATATACCCTTTGTTGGCAATGACACAGGTCAAACGTTTTCTGTAAGTCTTCACAAGGTTGTCACACACTGTTGCTGGTATTTTGGCCCATTCCTCCATGCAGATCTCCTCTAGAGCAGTGATGTTTTGGGGCTGTCGCTGGGCAACACAGACTTTCAACTCCCTCCAAAGATTTTCTATGGGGTTGAGATCTGGAGACTGGCTAGAGCCACTCCAGGACCTTGAAATGCTTCGTACTGAAGCCACTCCTTCGTTGCCCGGGCGGTGTGTTTGGGATCATTGTCATGCTGAAAGACCCAGCCACGTTTCATCTTCAATGCCCTTGCTGACGGAAAGAGGTTTTCACTCAAAATCTCACGATACATGGCCCCATTCATTCTTTCCTTTACACGGATCAGTCGTCCTGGTCCCTTTGAAGAAAAACAGCCCCAAAGCATGATGTTTCCACCCCCATGCTTCACAGTAGGTATGGTGTTCTTTGGATGCAACTCAGCATTCTTTGTCCTCCAAACACAACGAGTTTAGTTTTTACCAAAAAGTTATATTTTGGTTTCATCTGACCATATGACATTCTCCCAATCGTCTTCTGGACCATCCAAATGCACTCTAGCAAATTTCAGATGGGCCTGGACATGTACTGGCTTAAGCAGGGGGACACGTCTGGCACTGCAGGATTTGAGTCCCTGGCGGCGTAGTGTGTTACTGATGGTAGGCTTTGTTACTTTGGTCCCAGCTCTCTGCAGGTCATTCACTAGGTCCCCCCGTGTGGTTCTGGGATTTTTTGCTCACCGTTCTTGTGATAATTTTGACCCCACGGGGTGAGATCTTGCGTGGAGCCCCCAGATCGAGAGAGATTATCAGTGGTCTTGTATGTCTTCCATTTCCTAATAATTGCTCCCACAGTTGATTTCTTCAAACCAAGCTGCTTACCTATTGCAGATCTGGTGCAGGTCTACAATTTTGTTTCTGGTGTCCTTTGACAGCTCTTTGGTCTTGGCCATAGTGGAGTTGGGAGTGTGACTGTTTGAGGTTGTGGACAGGTGTCTTTTATACTGATAACAAGTTCAAACAGGTGCCATTAATACAGGTAACGAGTGGAGGACAGAGGAGCCTCTTAAAGAAGAAGTTACAGGTCTGTGAGAGCCAGAAATCCTGCTTGTTTGTAGGTGACCAAATACTTATTTTCCACCATAATTTGCAAATAAATTCATTAAAAATACTACAATGTGTTTTTCTGGAGAAAAAAAATCTCAATTTTTCTGTCATAGTTGACGTGTACCTATGATGAAAATTACAGGCCTCTCTCATCTTTTTAAGTGTGAGAACATGCACAATTGGTGGCTGACTAAATACTTTTTTCCCCCACTGTATAGAGCCATTTCATCATGGCTCTTTTTAAACCCTTTAATTGGTTCTTAATTCATAGGCATATAGGGCATAAAGGTGTTTCATTCTACAACATACAGAATTAATATAATTTGCTTATTTTTCGTTGCCTAAGTAGTTAACAAAAAATCTCCAATAAGAACAGCTCTTAGTTGTGTGTTATTCACTCTTCACGTCATGTTAGAGAACAGCTCTTAGTTGTTCACAATAATCCACGGGGTTGAGTGCCTTGTTGTTTCAATTCAATAACATCATAGAGATTTCAATCATATCAGTCTATCTTACCTTATAGGCCTAACTCAATATTAGGGATCTAATAACACCATAGAGAATCAAATCAAGCTTTATTTATACAGCACATTTCAGACATGGAATGGAACACAATGTGCTTCACAGGAAAAAAACTAATAAAAACAATTAAAATAAAACTAAATATTTACTACACAAATATAAGAGGATAAAAAACTAAAGAATTACAATAAAAACTGCACGACTAAAAAGCACCCTGAGGAAAAGCACCACTAAAAAGGTGTGTTTTAAGATCTATTTTTAAAAATGCCAGTTTCGTTCCCCCTCAGGTTCTCTGGCTATTCCAGAGGCTGGGAGGCATAGTAACTAAAGGCTGCCTCTCCATGCCTCTTGGTCCTAGGCTTTGGGATAGTTAAAACGTACACTGCTGGCCTTAATCCTCATCTTCACCCTCCTTCCCAGATATCCCTCTTCACTGTGACAGTCCATCTCCCCCTCCTCTCCTTTCACTGTGACAGTCATCTCCCCCTCCTCCTCTTTCACTGTGACAGTCATCTCCTCCTCCTCCTCCTCCCCTTTCACTGTGACAGGCATCTCCCCCTCCTCTCCTTTCACTATGACAGTCATCTCCCCCTCCTTTCACTGTGACAGTCATCTCCCCCTCCTCTCCTTTCACTGTGACAGTCATCTCCCCCTCCTCTCCTTTCACTGTGACAGTCATCTCCCCCTCCTCCCCTTTCACTGTGACAGTCATCTCCCCCTCCTCCCCTTTCACTGTGACAGTCATCTCCCCCTCCTCCCATTTCACTGTGATATCCTCCTCTTCCTCTTTCACGACAATGTTCAGCCCCAGAGCTTCTTTCTCCAACCAGCACACATCTTATTTTGTACGGGGCGAGTAGCTTATTGAGCTCATGGTTGTGGACGTTAGTTGGCTAGCTAGTTAATTAGCATTAGCGTAGTGCTAGGCTATCTCAACAAGCTAGCTGAATAACAACATATATATATGACTAGTAAGCACACAGACTGTGTGTTTATAACCCTGCTGTTAATAGTGGTCCTCTGTAGCTCAATTGGTAGAGCAAGGCGCTTGTAACGCCAGGGTAGTGGGTTCGATCCCCAGGACCACCCATACGTAAAAATGTATGCGCACATGACTAAGTCGCTTTGGATAAAAGCGTCTGCTAAATGGCATATTATTATTATTATTATAATAATATACACAAAATGCTTTTTCAGTTCTTCCCACAAATGTTCTATAGGATTGAGGTCAGGCTTTGTGATGGCCACTCAAATTCCTTGACTTTGTTGTCCTTAAGCCATTTTGCCACAACTTTGGAAGTATGCTTGGGGTCATTGTCCATTTGGAAGACCTATTTGCGACCAAGCTTTAACTTCCTGACTGATGTCTTGAGATGTTGCTTTAATATATCCACATCATTTTCCTTCCGCATGATGCCATCTATTTTGTGAAGTGCACCAGTCCCTCCTTCAGCAAATCACCCCCACCGCATGATGCTGCCACGCCCGTGCTTCACAGTTGGGATGGTGTTCATCGGCTTGCAAGCGACCCCCCCCCCACCCCCTACCCCCTTTTTCCTCCAAACATAACGATGGTCATTATGGCCAAACAGTTCTATTTTTGTTTCATCAGACCAGAGGACATTTCTCCAAAAAGTACGATCTTTGTCCCCATGTGCAGTTGCAAACCGTAGTCTGGTTTTTTTTATGACGGTTTTGGAGCAGTGGCTTCTTCCTTGCCGAGCGGCCTTTCAGTACCCGTTTCCTCCAGCATCTTCACAAGGTCCTTTGCTGTTTTTCTGGGATTGATTTGCACATTTCGCACCAAAATATGTTAATCTCTTTGAGACAGAACGCGTGTCTCCTTCGTGAGCGGTATGATGGCTGCGTGGTCCCATGGTGTTTATACTTGCGTACTATTGTTTGTACAGATTAACGTGGTACCTTCAGGCGTTTGGAAATTGCTCCTAAGGATGAACCAGACTTGTGGAGGTCTACAATTTTTTTCTGAGGTCTTGGCTGATTTATTTTCATTTTCCCATGATGTCAAGCAAAGAGGCACTGAGTTTGAAGGTAGGCCTGGAAATACATCCACAGGTACACCTCACTGGAATTGTGATATAGTGAATTATAAGTGAAATAATCTGCCTGTAAACAATTGTTGGAAAAATTACTTGTGTAATGCACAAAGTAGATGTCCTAACCGACTTGCCAAAACGATAGTTTGTTAACAAGAAATTTGTGGAGTGGTTGAAAAACTAGTTTTAATGACTCCAACCTAAGTGTATGTAAACTTCCGACTTCAACTGTATATGACATGTAATAACTAGTAAGCACACAGACTGTGTTTAAAACCCTGCTGTTAATATACAGTCTTGGTCAAAAGTTGAGAATGACACAAATATTAGTTTTCATAAAGTCTGCTGCCTCAGTTCTTATGATGGCAATTTGCATATACTCCAGAATGTTATGAAGAGTGATCAGATGAATTGCAATTAATTGCAAAGTCCTCTTTGCCATGAAAATGAACTTAATCCCCCAAAAAACATTTCCACTGCATTTCAGCCCTGCCACAAAAGGACCAGCTGACATCATGTCAGTGATTCTCTCGTTAACACAGGTGAGAGTGTTGACGAGGACAAGGCTGGAGATCACCCTGTCATGCTGATTGAGTTAGAATAACAGACTGGAAGCTTTAAAAGGAGGGTGGTGCTTGAAATCATCATTGTTCTTCCTCTGTTAACCATGGTTACCTGCAAGGAAACACGTGCCGTCATCATTGCTTTGCACAAAAAGGGCTTCACAGGCAAGGATATTGCTGCTGCTAGTAAGATTGCACCTAAATCAACCATTTATCGGATCATCAAGAACTTCAAGGAGAGAGGTTCAATTGTGTGAAGAAGGCTTCAGGGCGCCCAAGAAAATCCAGCAAGCGCCAGGACCGTCTCCTAAAGTTGATTCAGCTGCGGGATCGGGGCACCACCAATGCAGAGCTTGCTCAGGAACGGCAGCAGGCAGGTGTGAGTGCATCTGCACGCACAGTGAGGCAAAGACTTTTGGAGGATGGCCTGGTGTCAAGAAGGGCAGCGAGGAAGCCACTTCTCTCCAGGAAAAACAGCAGGGACAGACTGATATTCTGCAAAAGGTACAGGGATTGAACTGCTGAGGACTGGGGTAAAGTAATTCTCTCTGATGAATCCCCTTTCCGATTGTTTGGGGCATCTGGAAAAAAGCTTGTCCGGAGAAGACAAGGTGAGCGCTACCATCAGTCCTGTGTCATGCCAACAGTAAAGCATCCTGAGACCATTCGTGTGTGGGGTTGCTTCTCAGCCAAGGGAGTGGGCTCACTCACAATTTTGCCTAAGAACACAGCCATGAATAAAGAATGGTACCAACACATCCTCAGAGAGCAATTTCTCCCAACCATCCAAGAACAGTTTGGTGACGACCAATGCCTTTTCCAGCATGATGGAGCACCTTGCCATAAGGCAAAAGTGATAAGTAAGTGGCCAGGAAACTCCCCAGACCTTAATCCCATTGAGAACTTGTGGTCAATCCTCAAAGAGGTGGGTGGACAAACAAAAACCCACCAATTCTGACAAACTCCAAGCATTGATTAGGCAAGAATGGGCTGCCATCAGTCAGGATGTGGCCCAGAAGTTAATTGACAGCATGCCATTGCAGAGGTCTTGAAATAGAAGGGTCAACACTGCAAATATTGACTCTTTGCATAAACTTAATGTAATTGTCAATAAAAGCCTTTGACACTTATGGAATGCTTGTAATTATACTTCAGTATACCATAGTAACATTTGAAAAAAATATCTAAAAACACTGAAGCAGCAAACTTTGTGAAGACCAATACTTGTGTCATTCTCAATACCTTTGACCATGAATGTACATGAAATGGTCAAAAGAGCGCCGATGTTTTGGTTTCTATGTTTGCTAGCTAGCTACCGAGGAGGCTGATGAGTCTGTGTTGTTGTTGAAAAAGCTTCCTGTCCACTGGACTATACGTCACGCAAGAAACAGCTCTTGAAAGACTCACATCGTCATCTGCTGACTGGAGTGGGTAACGCAGTTTGGGAAAATATTCACTATACTGTGTTCATTCTGCCAAACAATATCATGTCATTTCAAAATATGGTGAGCTGGATGGTAGACAGGGTTGATCATGGTGAGTTGGATGGTAGACAGGGTTGATCATGGTGATGGTGAGTTGGATGGTAGACAGGGTTGATCATGGTGAGAGTTGGATGGTAGACGGGGTTGATCATGGTGAATTGGATGGTAGACAGGGTTGATCATGGTGAGTTGGATGGTAGACAGGGCTGAT
Source organism: Coregonus clupeaformis (assembly GCF_020615455.1). Classification (NCBI taxonomy): domain Eukaryota; kingdom Metazoa; phylum Chordata; class Actinopteri; order Salmoniformes; family Salmonidae; genus Coregonus; species Coregonus clupeaformis. Next base: position 80,210 of record NW_025535024.1, read on the forward strand.
CATGGTGATGGTGAGTTCGATGGTGGACAGGGTTCATCATGGTGAGTTGGATAGTAGACAGGGTTGATCATGGTGATGGTGAATTGTCCTTAGACATTGTTATCAGTCTTCAGATCCCTCTAGCTTGCTCGCTAAGCAAACCAAATAAATCGACTTGCCAACATTTCTGTAATCTCGGAAATCTGGTATCATAGCATCTGTCAACAGACTGTGGGACGGCAGCGACTTAATGGACTTATCCAACGACATGTTAAACGGACCCTTGCCTTAACCCTAACGATAGACTTGCAGAGAGAGGGGGAGGAGCTACCGCCCTGCTTTCTCTGAGCTGACTAACCCTGTTGTTGGGAAACACCCACACCATTCTGTTGTTGGGGTACGTACGCCCACACCATTCAAACACAGACTATTTCACTCACATTGCAATTAATAGAAATTTGGAAATAATGGATAGTTACAGTTATCAGAGGGTGGACCCCTTGTTGACAGTACATCAAATTACACTAAGGAAGGCCACATTAAGAAAGCTTGAGGTGGCAAAACTCACCCTGTAGGGCTTCTCTCCGGTGTGTGTACACTAGTCTACCATTAACTGGACTGAGCTAACAAAAGTGGAAAGGTTACCCACCAGTGTGGTGTTTTCTCTTGTGTAAAGCCAGGCTTCCTGACTGAGTGAATCTCAGCCCACAGTCATGGTCAAGGCTTCTCGCCTGTGTGTATTCTCCTGTGTAGTACAAGTCCACGTGAAGTGGTTAAGCTCATTCCACAGTCTGAGCAGTGATAAGGCTTCTCTCCTGTGTGTATTCTCTTGTGTTCAGCGAGGTGTCCTGACCGAGTGAATCTCTTCCTACACTGATCACAGCTATAAGGCTTCTCTCCTGTGTGTATTCTCTTGTGTAAAGCCAGGCTTCCTGACTGAGTGAATCTCAGCCCACAGTCAGTGGTAAGGCTTCTCTCCTGTGTGTATTCTCCTGTGTAGTACAAGTCCACGTGAAGTGGTTAAGCTCATTCCACAGTCTGAGCAGTGGTAAGGCTTCTCTCCTGTGTGTATTCTCTTGTGTAAAGCCAGGTTTCCTGACTTAGTGAATCTCTTCCCACACTGATCACAGCTATAAGGTTTCTCTCCTGTGTGTATTCTCTGGTGAACTTTTAAATCCCCTGAAGTAGTACAACTCAGCCCACAGTCGGAGCAGTGGTAAGGCTTCTCTCCTGTGTGTATTCTCTTGTGTTCAGCCAGGCTTCCTGACCTAGTGAATCTCTTTCCACATTGTTCACAACCAAAAGGCTTCTCTCCTGTGTGTATTCTCTTGTGTACAGCCAGGCTTCCTGACTGAGTGAATCTCTTCCCACATTGATCACAGCTATAAGGTTTCTCTCCAGTGTGTGTTCGCTGGTGATCTTTTAAATCCCCTGAAGTAGTACAACTCAGCCCACAGTCTGAGCAGTGATAAGGCTTCTCTCCTGTGTGTATTCTCTTGTCTAACTCCAGGCTTCCTGAATGAGTGAATCTCTTCCCACACTGATCACAACCAAAAGGCTTCTCTCCTGTGTGTATTATCTTGTGTACAGCCAGGTTTCCTGACTTAGTGAATCTCTTCCCACATTGATCACAGCTAGAAGGTTTCTCTCCTGTGTGTATTCTCTTGTGTAAAGCCAGGTGTCCTGACTGAGTGAAACTCTTCCCACACTGATCACAGCTATAAGGTTTCTCTCCTGTGTGTATTCTCTTGTGTGTATTAAGATTTGTTGAAGAGGTGAAACTCTTTCCAAAGTCAAAGCAGCAGTGAGGTTTCTTCCCTGTAAGTCTCTGCTGGTGTTTCTTGAGGTGTTCTGATCTGGAGAGACTCTTCTCTGCCTCATCAGCATCATGATGTTGGTTAGCCTCCCCAGATGATAAGCCCCTTCTACTGAGAGAGCGACGGTTAGGGCTGTCCCCTGTGAAACAAAGACAGACAGTTAGGGTTCCTTCTTCATATCGAAGTTAGTTCAAGGCCCAGCTTTCCAACTCTTGTGATCAGATTTGAGCATTTTGGATGGGTTAAAATCATCAATGTAACCATTGGGGTAGGAGTGCTTCTAAAGATTCTACATTTTAAGAAGGTGTTTAGGATTAGGTCTTGAGAGTCTCAATAAATGTATCTAAGAGCATAAACCCACTCTGTCCCGGTGTTTTCCTGCAGTCGACCAGCAGCACAGACACCCTCTTCAGACCCAGCAGTAAGTTACCAGGAGAGGCACGACCTGGGGACCCCAAGAGGGGGAGGGGGGAGGAGGGTTGGAGGGAGAGGGAGGAGGGGGGTGGGATAGGTGTTTCCTGTAAATCCCCAAAAAGAGGGTAGTGGATTTCAAGTTAGTACACTGAGGGTAAAACAACACAACAATGGTATGATGAGGTCTTGCATTTAAATGGGGACGGCCACAACGGAGTGGAAACAATGCCCCCTTGCTGTTTAAGACTTAATGGACACCAAATACATTTTTTCCCAAACTCTGCTTCTTCATTCCGGTCCGTTGAACAACAGGAAGTTACCAAACCACAGAAGATGAAAAATGTGGTTTTCAACGATGGGTTTATGATATAGCTTGCAACTTGTAAACGATTACCCATTCCTAAAAGTGAGTACCACTTTCACAGCATGTTAAAAATAATACACATTGTCTGTTTGCTTGCTACGCAGATTTGCAGCGCTCAAATATTGTAACTGTATGTAACACGCACGATATGAACCCGGGGCTCCCACGGGAGAAACCAATATCTTACACTTCAGACCAATAGGACATTCCCTATCGGGAAAAAGGGCAAATTGATTTAGCTTATTTTTATTTTAGACACCAATTACGTTTCTATGTGAGAATTCCAATAATATTTTTGGGCATTGCTGGCGATGGAATCAGCCAATAACAAAAGGGATGGAAGTATAGACAGCGTTCCTTGATCTGATCTACAGGCTATTTGATCTGATCTTCAGGATATGCATCAGACTATTTTGAAATGTTAACCTAATATAATACATTGCCTTTAGAACGTCTGCACTCCCTTGAACCTTTTTCACATTTTGTTACGTTACAAAGTGGGATTTACATTTATTAAATTGTATTTTTTTGTAATTGATGTGCTAATTTCAAATTGTCAATGTGGCTTTGATTGGATAGTTGATGCTACGTTGGAAAGCTTTGTTTATGACAGTTTGCGATAGAACACATGAAAAAAAGGGTGGGTGTCATGTTTTGGCTGACAAATGTACTAAAATGTAATAACATCGATATAATGAAGACATCAAAACTATGAAATAACACATATGGAATCATGTTGTAACCAACAAAGTGTTAAACTAATCAAAATATATTCCAGGTGACTACCTCATGAAGCTGGTTGAGAGAATGCCAAGAGTGTGCAAAGCTGTCATCAAGGCAAAGGGTGGCTATTTGAAGAATCTCAAACATATAAATTGGTACTACATATATGTTATTTCATAGTGTAGATGTCTTCACTATTATTCTACAATGTAAAAAATATTAAAAATAAAGAAAAATCCTTGAATGAGTAGGTGTGTCCAAACTTTTGACTGGTACTGTATATATTTCTTTCCACTTTCAAATGGTACAACAAAGATGTTTGGAGGAGGGCTGCGGGCTCCGACAGAGATCATTGCAGCGCGGTCCGTATTTTTCATGTTGAGGGCGGTCAGACAGAAAACATTGTGATAAATATACTTGTCCCGCAGATTATTTGGAAACGGTGTCTTTCTGCTGTGTATGCGTTAGCCTAGCTATTGTACTAAAATTACCTCTGTCACATTATTCACACACTAGCCTACAAGGCTACCTATGAATGGGCGAATAAATCACGTGGCAGTTATCTTTCCAAGGAAATTCACTTAAATATAATTAGGCTATAGTTTACTACAGTGTCTGTTAAAAGAAAGAAGTTGGGGACGCTCAACCAACGTGAGTCGAGGTGAAATCCCAAAATGTGATTATCAATATAAAGCAAAAGGCGCAACATGGGGATCGAGCGTTGAGTCTTCTCCTTCTCAATATATATTAATTATCCATTTGTCTCTGACTGAAAATATTCCCGCTCCTAAAAGACAGGCTATATCCTACGTGCAAAACGTAGGTCAAGAGAAAGTGCAACGGACCGCTCATCTTTCTTGCTGTTTCAAGTTCAGCAGCCATACCTCTCCTCTCCTAGTTCAGCAGCCATACCTCTCCTCTCCTAGTTCAGCAGCCATACCTCTCCTGTCCTAGTTCAGCAGCCATACCTCTCCTCTCCTGTCCTAGTTCAGCAGCCATACCTCTCCTCTCCTGTCCTAGTTCAGCAGCCATACCTCTCCTCTCCTAGTTCAGCAGCCATACCTCTCCTCTCCTAGTTCAGCAGCCATACCTCTCCTCTCCTAGTTCAGCAGCCATACCTCTCCTCTCCTAGTTCAGCAGCCATACCTCTCCTCTCCTAGTTCAGCAGCCATACCTCTCCTCTCCTAGTTCAGCAGCCATACCTCTCCTCTCCTAGTTCAGCAGCCATACCTCTCCTGTCCTAGTTCAGCAGCCATACCTCTCCTCTCCTAGTTCAGCAGCAATAACTCTCCTCTCCTAGTTCAGCAGCCATACCTCTCCTCTCCTAGTTGGGCGTGCCAGATCAGGTGAGCGTTTGGTCTCAATTAAATAGAGTAGTCTATATATGAATGGACGGAGAAGCACAGGCAGTTATCTTCCCAAGGAAATGAACTTCCTAAATATTATTAGGCTATACAGTTCCTATGGAAAGTCTACACCCACTATAACTTTTTTCACATTTTGTTGCTTTAAAAAGTGGGATTGAAATAGATTTGATTATAATTTTTCGTAAATCATCTACACAAAATAATGTGAAAGTAAAAACAAAATTCTACAAATTTGTACAAACAAATACAAAACAATAACTAAAATAGTAATTGTGTGATATGAATGACTAACCTTTCCTCTGTTAATAATGATGTTGTGTATGGTGTATTAAGCCACCCAGACACGTCAAAGATGTTCACAATAATCCACAATAATGACAACCTGCAACCCTGTACATGTGACTATTCACAATAATCCCCAATAATGACTACCTGCAACCCTGTACATTTGACTATTCGCAATAATCCACAATAATGACCTGCAACCCTGTACATGTGACTAGTTTTTCATACTGGCCCCCCATGGGAATCGAACCCACAACCCTGCCGTTGCAAACGCCATGCTCTACCAACTGAGCTACATCCCTGCTGGCCATTCCCTCCCCTACCCTGGACGACGCTGTGCAGTGCAGTGCGATGCAGTGCCTTAGACCACAGTGACCACCTGCAACCCTGTACATGTGACTATTCACAGTAATCCATAATAATGACCTAAATGACAGAGTGAAAGGAGAATATAAATATTTCAGATCTTGTTTGAAGGAAAAGGATAGCTTGCTTAGTTTTTAGCAAGCTGCTAGTGGAGTAGCCTACAGCCAACTGCCAAGCTGCTAGTAGAGTAGCCTACAGCCAACTGGTAAGCTGCTAGTGGAGTAGCCTACAGCCAACTGGCAAGCTGCTAGTGGAGTAGCCTACAGCCAACTGGCAAGCTGCTAGTGGAGTAGCCTACAGCCAACTGGCAAGCTGCTAGTGGAGTAGCCTACAGCCAACTGGTAAGCTGCTAGTGGAGTAGCCTACAGCCAACTGGCAAGCTGCTAGTAGAGTAGCCTACAGCCAACTGGCAAGCTGCTAGTTGAGTAGCCTACAGCCAACTGGCAAGCTGCTAGTGGAGTAGCCTACAGCCAACTGGCAAGCTCCAACTAACTGCATTGTACCGATAAGTCATTGGTAGTGCATTATTGTTTGCTTTCCACGATTGGAAATGCATTGTATTGCATGAGGAAGTGTTATTACGGTAATTAGCAACTGTTTTGTATTGTTGGGTATTGTGCATGTAGCTGTGTAGCGTTGTCATGACTTGCTATTTATGAATTGTCCATGTTTGTAAAGCGGTGCAGTAGCCTGTATTCTTGCTGCAAGACGGCCGTGCGTGGCTGCAAATACATTGTGGGTAAATGTACTATCGATTATTATCGATCCTGTGTTATCAGCAAGCGAAAATAGTTGTGCCCCCTTAGTCATTTCTGATGCCCCCTTGCTGAGTTCATCCTGCCGCCGGGCCTGGCTACGAGTAACCAGCTAAACTACACAAATGATTTTCCAAAAGTCAAGGACCATTAAATACGCGCAGTGTAAAAGCAGAAAGTAGGCCACAAAGACCCGTTATAAAAATTATTAAATTAATCTAAACTCACCTGATTCATTGTAGAAACGTGTGTTTATGGTCGATTGCAGAGTTCAGGCGAAGTTAACTAGATGTTTATCTCTAGTCTACGGACCTTTTAGATCAGGGAGGTAGAGGACCGAGACGTTATATTTCAACATTTGACTCTCTGCCTAAAGTCAGAAGACAAAATGGAGAATAGAGAACATGTGACTCCACCTTCACTTCCGTTCGACTGAAAAATGGGACTTCCGCCAACATACAAATAATAATACAGCAGGAGGCTTCTGTTTAGCTCATTTTCAAAAGTTACCGTCTGACATCATTTTAACATTCCTCCTTTGTTCAATCATGTTGTCTGGTGTTCTACTCTGCAAGGAGCGTAAAGTCACAAGAGAAAAGAGCCAGGCTCCGCCTTCACTTCCGTTCAACTGAAACGTTGGGATTCGGCCAACATACAATTCATTTTTATTTTTTTATTTTATTTAACGTTTATTTAACCAGGTAAGCCAGTTGAGAACAAGTTCTCATTTACAACTGCGACCTGGCCAAGATAAAGCAAAGCAGTGCGATAAAAACAATAACCCAGAGTTACATATGGGGTAAAACAAAACATAAAGTCAAAAATACAACAGAAAATATATATACAGTGTGTGCAAATGTAATAAGTTATGGAGATAAGGCAATAAATAGGCCATAGTGCAAAATAATTACAATTAGTATTAACACTGGAATGATAGATGTGCAAGAGATGATGTGCAAATAGAGATACTGGGGTGCAAATGAGCAAAATAAATAACAATATGGGGATGAGGTAGTTGGGTGGGCTAATTTCAGATGGGCTGTGTACAGGTGCAGTGATCGGTAAGGTGCTCTGACAACTGATGCTTAAAGTTAGTGAGGGAGATAAGAGTCTCCAGCTTCAGAGATTTTTGCAATTTGTTCCAGTCATTGGCAGCAGAGAACTGGAAGGAATTGCGGCCAAAGGAGATGTTGGCTTTGGGGATGACCAGTGAGATATACCTGCTGGAGCGCAGACTACGGGTGGGTGTTGCTATGGTGACCAATGAGCTAAGATAAGGCGGGGATTTGCCTAGCAGTGATTTATAGATGGCCTGGAGCCAGTGGGTTTGGCGACGAATATGTAGTGAGGACCAGCCAACAAGAGCGTACAGGTCACAGTGGTGGGTAGTGTATGGGGCTTTGGAGACAAAACGGATGGCACTGTGATAGACTACATCCAATTTGCTGAGTAGAGTGTTGGAGGCTATTTTGTAAATGACATCGCCAAAGTCAAGGATCGGTAGGATAGTCAGTTTTACGAGGGCATGTTTGGCAGCATGAGTGAAGGAGGCTTTGTTGCGAAATAGGAAACCGATTCTAGATTTAACATTGGATTGGAGATGCTTAATGTGAGTCTGGAAGGAGAGTTTACAGTCTAATGTTAATGAAAATGGATTAGTGACGTACTAGTGGCAGACATGACAAAATGTTTACAATCCAATTTTACTTCAAAGTTAACTGTAATATAGAATAAGTAATTATATTAACCCATATTTTAATATGGAGATCGTATGGTAAGCAACGGTCATCACACTGGATTCATGATTTACTAAAAACATATCAAGCTCATTTAGATCTTCCTGTGTGTGTCATGACCGTAAACACATCTTGCTTTGACAATTTAACATTTCCTAAACAGCACCAACGTTAGGCTACTGCAACCTCTGCAGTCTCACTCTACCCGTGATATCAAAGTAATTTTTATAAGGTGCGAAAATAAAATTAACGATTTGATATCATTTTGATTATGAAAGATTGAATAAGTTTGGCTCAAACTGTTTGCATGGAATGATTTGTAGCTATCGTTTCTGTCGGAGCATTAGAGAGCATCCGACTCAGTTTCCCTCCCAGAAAACACGCGGTACAGTTAAGTGGTATCTATTCGGTAAGAAAATTCAGGCGGAAACAGAAGGGTGGGTGTCTTGACCACGTTTTGCGAATGACGGCTCACTTGACCGCAGTCTTTAAGAAGACACATTAGTTAAATAGTTCAACAACTACAGAGTTTGTGCCACTGTTTTTAAAATACTACTTACTGGTGTTAATCAGCTCTCCAGTCTCCTCTTCTTCCTCCAATGTGACAGTAATCTCCCCCTCCTCCTTCACTCCAAAAACTGCATCCTCCTCTTTCACTGTAACTTCTTCCTCTTCTTTCACTGTAACTTCTTCCTCTTCTTTCACGGTAACAGCTTCACCCTCTACTTCTGTTTTAACTGTGACATCCTCCTCCTCTTCTTTCACTGTAACGTCTTTCTCTGTCCAGCAGACCTCCTCTTCTTTAGCAGGAGGAGAGTAGCTTAGTGAGCACATGGTCGGGGATGTTATCTAGCTAGTTAGCATTAGCCTAGTGTTACATTAGCCAGATAGCTAATAACGTAAATATGAAATCAAATGGAGTAACTGGTAAATACACAGACAGTGTGTTTAAAACACTGATGTTAATATACACAAAAATGGTCTAAAGAGCTTCAATATTTTGGTTTTATGTTGGCTAGCAAGCTACCAAGGCGGCTGAATTGTTGTTGTTGAAAAAGCGTCCCGTCCACTAGAATATACGTCACGCAAGAATCATCACCTGAAAGACTCACATCGCCATCTGCTGACTGGAGTGGGTAACACAGTTGAACAAAAACTATATTCTAGCAAACAATGTAAACAAATAATTGGTAAATAACCAGTTCTCTTACTTCTTACAGATAATAATTTCCTCTACGCAGATGTAGAAGCTGAATAGGGATTTGTACATTATGAATCAACCCTGTTATGAATCAACCCTGTTATGAATAGGCCATATGTATATTATAAATAAATCCTGTCATAATCAAATCAAATTTGATTGGCCACATGCGCCAAATACAACAGGTGCAGACATTACAGTGAAATGCTTACTTACAGCCCTTAACCAACAGTGCATTTATTTTTAATAAAAAAGTTAAATAAAACAACAAAAAAGTGTTGAGAAAAAAAAAGAGCAGAAGTAAAATAAAATAACAGTAAGGAGGCTATATATACAGGGGGGTACCGGTGCAGAGTCAATGTGCGGGGGCACCGGCTAGTTGAGGTAGTTGAAGTAATATGTACATGTGGTAGAGTTAAAGTGACTATGCATAAATAATTAACAGAGTAGCAGCAGCGTAAAAAGATGGGGTGGGGGGGCAGTGCAAATAGTCCGGGTAGCCATGATTAGCTGTTCAGGAGTCTTATGGCTTGGGGGTAGAAGCTGTTGAGAAGTCTTTTGGACCTAGACTTGGCGCTCCGGTACTGCTTGCCATGCGGTAGCAGAGAGAACAGCCTATGACTTGGGTGGCTGGAGTCTTTGACAAATTTGAGGGCCTTCCTCTGACACCACCTGGCATAGAGGTCCTGGATGGCAGGACGCTTGGCCCCAGTGATGTACTGGGCCGTACGCACTACCCTCTGTCGTGCCTTGCGGTCGGAGGCCAAGCAGTTGCCATACCAGGCGGTGATGCAACCAGTCAGGATGCTTCCGATGGTGCAGCTGTATAATTTTTTGAGGATCTGATAGTAAACCATGTTATGAATAAACCCTGGTATGACACAGTTGAAGTCGGAAGTTTACATATACTTAGGTTGGCGTCATTCAAACTCGTTTTTCAACCACTCCACAAATTTCTTGTTAACAAACTATAATTTTGGCAAGTCGGTTAGGACATCTACTTTGACATGCATGACACAAGTAATTTTTCCAACAATTGTTTACAGACAGATTATTTCACTTATAATTCACTGTATCACAATTCCAGTGGGTCAGAAGTTTACATACACTAAGTTGACTGTGCTTTTAAACGGCTTGGAAAATTCCAGAAATTGATGTCATGGCTTTAGAAGCTTCTGATAGGCTAATTGACATAATTTGAGTCATTAGCATAGTCCCCTGTAGCTCAGTTGGTAGAGCATGGCGCTTGCAATGCCAGGGTTGTGGGTTCGTTTCCCACAGGGGGCCAGTATGAAAAATTTATGCACTCACTAACTGTAAGTCGCTCTGGATAAAAGCATCTGCTAAGTGATTAAAATGTAAATGTTAATGAGTCAATTGGAGGTGTACCTGTGGATGTATTTCAAGGCCTACCTTCAAACTCAGTGCCTCTTTACTTGACATCATGGGAAAATCAAAAGAAATCAGCAAAGACCTCAGAATTTTTTTTTGTAGACCTCCACATGTCTGGTTCATCCTTGGGAGCAATTTCCAAACGCCTGAAGGTACCACATTCATCTGTACAAACAATAGTATGCAAGTATAAACACCATGGGACCAGGCAGCCGTCATACCGCTCAGGAAGGAGACGCGTTCTGTCTCCTAGAGATGAACGTACTTTGGTGCGAAAAGTGCAAATCAATCCCAGAACAACAGCAAAGGGACCGTGTGAAGATGCTGGAGGAAACAGGTACAAAAGTATCTATACCCACAGTAAAACGAGTCCTATATCGACATAACCTGAAAGGCCGCTCAGCAAGGAAGAATCCACTGCTCCAAAACAGCCAAAAAAAGCCAGACTACGGTTTGCAACTGCATATGGGGACAAAGATCTTACTTTTTGGAGAAATGTCCTCTGGTCTGATGAAACAAAAAAACTATTTTGCCATAATGACCATCATTATGTTTGGAGGAAAAAAGGGGGTCCTTGCAAGCCGAAGAACACCATCCCAACCGTGAAGCACGGGGGTGGCAGCATCATGCTGTGGGGGTGCTTTGCTGCAGGAGGGACTGGTGCACTTCACAAAATAGATGGCATCATGAGGACGGAAAATTGTTTGGATATATTGAAGCAACATCTCAAGATTTTGCTAAGGACAACAAAGTCAAGGTATTGGAGTGGCCATCACAAAGCCCTGACCTCAATCCTATAGAAAATGTGTGGGCAGAGCTGAAAAAGTGTGTATGCGAGCAAGGAGGCCTACTAACCTGACTCAGTTACACCAACTCTGTCAAGAGGAATGGGCCAAAATTCACCCAACTTATTGTAGGAAGCTTGTGGAAGGCTACCCGAAACGTTTGACCCAAGTTAAAACAATTTAAAGGCAATGCTACCAAATACTAAATTGAGTGTATGTAAACTTCTGACCCACTGGGAATGTGATTAAATAAATAAAAGCTGAAATAAATCATTCTCTCTACTATTATTCTGACATTTCACATTCTTAAAATAAAAGTGGTGATCCTAACTGACCTAAAACAGGGAATTTTTACTAGGATTAAATGTCAGGAATTGTGAAAAACTGAGTTTAAATATATTTGGCTGAGGTGTATGTAAACTTCCGACTTCAACTGTACATTATTAATAAAAGGAATCTCTCTGTTTGTTCTTTTTTCTCACATGAATAGTTCCACTGTTACCTGTTATAATGAACCAAGTATGGATAATAAACCAATTTTTTTGACAAAATGTTTTAAAAAGGTATAATCTTCGTAAATGATATCATCGGTAGGACTGGTGGAGTTGCTAACAAAAAACATATGGAAATGTCTGCTCCACCCAAAATTACAACCAAATAATTGCAGCCTTAACGCAAAAAAATGGAAGAGGAAAGTGGAAGGGGGAAAGTAAGGAACTTGTCTGTCGGCCTTTCATTAAAGAACATAATTGGTTAAAGAAAACTGTGATAAAAAAAAAAAAGTATTCCAGTTTCATTTTAGGACCAAAGGATTGACAGCCATCACATATAGATTGCAAAATAGTTGGGAAGAGATTTTTTTACGTACCGATCCCATGGCAGAGTGTTTATGAAGTGATACGCAAAAGCGACACCGGATTCAGGAATGGCTAAAGGATTGCAATATTTACCCGGAGCTAACCTTGCAGATACAGTGGGGGAAAAAAGTATTTAGTCAGCCACCAATTGTGCAAGTTCTCCCACTTAAAAAGATGAGAGAGGCCTGTAATTTTCATCATAGGTACACGTCAACTATGACAGACAAAATGAGAAAAAATTATCCAGGAAAATCACATTGTAGGATTTTTAATGAATTTATTTGCAAATTATGGTGGAAAAAAAGTATTTGGTCAATAACAAAAGTTTCTCAATACTTTGTTATATACCCTTGTTGGCAAATGACACAGGTCAAACGTTTTCTGTAAGTCTTCACAAGGTTTTCACACACTGTTGCTGGTATTTTGGCCCATTCCTCCATGCAGATCTCATTTACATTACATTTACATTTTAGTCATTTAGCAGACGCTCTTATCCAGAAGCGACTTACAGGAGCAATTAGGGTTAAGTGCCTTGCTCAAGGGCACATTTACGTCATTTAGCAGACGCTCTAGTCCAGAGTGACTCACAAATTGATGCATTCACCCTATAGCCAGTGGGATAACCACTTTACAATTTTTTTTTTTTTTGGGGGGTAGAAGGATTACTTTATCCTATCCCAGGTATTCCTTAAAGAGGTGGGGTTTCAAATGTCTCCGGAAGGTGGTGAGCGACTCCGCTGTGTGTGGGGGGGTTGGGGGGGTGAAGGATTACTTTATCCTATCCCAGGTATTCCTTAAAGAGTTGGGGTTTCAAATGTCTCCGGAAGGTGGTGAGCGACTCCGCTGTGTGTGTGTGTGGGGGGGGTAGAAGGATTGCTTTATCCTATCCCAGGTATTCCTTAAAGAGGTGTGATGTTTGGGGCTGTCGCTGGGCAACACGGACTTTCAACTCCCTCCAAAGATTTTCTATGGGGTTGAGATCTGGAGACTGGCTAGGCCACTCCAGGACCTTGAAATGCTTCTTACGAAGCCACTCCTTCGTTGCCCACGGTGTGTTTGGGATCATTGTCATGCTGAAAGACCCAGCCACGTTTCATCTTCAATGCCCTTGCTGATGGAAGGAGGTTTTCACTCAAAATCTGACGATACATGGCCCCATTCATTCTTTCCTTTACACGGATCAGTCGTCCTGGTCCCTTTGCAGAAAAACAGCCCCAAAGCATGATGTTTCCACCCCCACGCTTCACAGTAGGTATGGTGTTCTTTGGATGCAACTCAGCATTCTTTGTCCTCCAAACACTGACTGAGTTTAGTTTTTACCAAAAAGTTATATTTTGGTTTCATCTGACCATATGGCATTCTCCCAATCCTCTTTTGGATCATCCAAATGCACTCTAGCAAACTTCAGACGGTTCTGGACATGTACTGGCTTAAGCAGGGGGACACGTCTGGCACTCCTGGCGGCGTAGTGTGTTACTGATGGTAGGCTTTGTTACTTTGGTCCCAGCTCTCTGCAGGTCATTCACTAGGTCCCCAGTGTGGTTCTGGGATTTTTGCTCACCGTTCTTGTGATCATTTTGACCCCACGGGTGAGATCTTGCGTGGAGCCCCAGATCGAGGAGATTATCAGTGGTCTTGTATGTCTTCCATTTCCTAATAATTGCTCCCACAGTTGATTTCTTCAAACCAAGCTGCTTACCTATTGCAGATTCAGTCTTCCCAGCCTGGTGCAGGTCTACAATTTTGTTTCTGGTGTCCTTTGACAGCTCTTTGGTCTTGGCCATAGTGGAGTTTGGAGTGTGACTGTTTGAGGTTTTGGACAGGTGTCTTTTATACTGATAACAAGTTCAAACAGGTGCCATTAATACAGGTAACGAGTGGAGGACAGAGGAGCCTCTTAAAGAAGAAGTTACAGGTCTGTGAGAGCCAGAAATCTTGCTTGTTTGTAGGTGACCAAATACTTATTTTCCACCATAACTTGCAAATAAATGCATTAAAAATCCTACAATGTGATTTTCTGGATTGTTTTTTCTCATTTTGTCTGTCATAGTTGACGTGTACCTATAATGAAAATTACAGGCCTCTCATCTTTTTAAGTGGGAGAACTTGCACAATTGGTGGCTGACTAAATAATTTTCCCCCCACTGTACCTCTCCTCTCCTAGTTCAGCAGTGACACCTCCTCTCCTAGTTCAGCAGCCATACCTCTCTTAGTTCAGCAGCCTCTCCTCTCCTAGTTCAGAAGCCATACCTCTCATTTTACATTTCAAATCAAATCAAATTTTATTGGTCACATGCGCCGAATACAACAGGTGCAGACATTACAGTGAAATGCTTACTTACAGCCCTTAACCAACAGTGCATTTATTTTAAACAAAAAAAGTAAGAATAAAACAACAACAAAAAAAGTGTTGAGAAAAAAATAGCAGAAGTAAAAATAAAGTGACAGTAGGGAGGCTATATATACACAGTAAAATAAAGTGACAGTAGGGAGGCTATATATACAGGGGGGTACCGTTGCAGAGTCAATGTGCGGGGGCACCGGCTAGTTGAGGTAATATGTACATGTGGGTAGAGTTAAAGTGACTATGCATAAATACTTAACAGAGTAGCAGCAGCGTAAAAGGATGGGGTGAGGGGGCAGTGCAAATAGTCCGGGTAGCCATGATTAGCTGTTCAGAGTCTTATGGCTTGGGGTAGAAGCTGTTGAGAAGTCTTTTGGACCTAGGCTTGGCACTCCAGGTACCACTTGCCGTGCGGTAGCAGAGAGAACAGTCTATGACTAGGGTGGCTGGAGTCTTTGACAATTTTGAGGGCCTTCCTCTGACACCGCCTGGTATAGAGGTCCTGGATGGCAGGGAGCTTTGCCCCAGTGATGTACTGGGCCGTACGCACCACCCTCTGTAGTGCCTTGCGGTCAGAGGCCAAGCAGTTGCCATCCCAGGCGGTGATGCAACCAGTCAGGATGCTCTCGATGGTGCAGCTTGTAGAATTTTTTGAGGATCTGAGGACCCATGCCAAATCTTTTTAGTCTCCTGAGGGGGAATAGGCTTTGTCGTGCCCTCTTCACGACTGTCTTGGTGTGTTTGGACCATGATAGTTCGTTGGTGATGTGGACACCAAGGAACTTGAAGCTCTCAACCTGTTCCACTACAGCCCCGTCGATGAGAATGGGAGCGTGCTCAGTCCTCTTTTTTTTCCTGTAGTCCACAATCATCTCCTTCAGTCATTTAGCAGACACTTATCCAGAGCGACTTAGAGTTAGTGAGTGCATACATTTTTTTTTCATACTGGCTCCCCCTGGGAATCGAACCCACAATTGAGCTACAAGGGCTCTCCTCTCCTAGTTGGGTGTGCCAGATCAGGTGAGCGTATGGTCTCAATTAAATAGAGTAGGATATATATATATATATATATGAATGGATGGAGAAGCACGGGCAGTTATCTTCCCAAGGAAATTAACTTCCTAAATATTATTAGGCTATACAGTTCCTATGGAAAGTCTACACCCACTATAACTTTTTTCACATTTTGTTGCTTTAAAAAGTGGGATTGAAATAGATTTGATTATAATTTTTCGTAATTCATATACACAAAATAATGTGAAAGTTAAAACAAAATTCGACAAAATTGTACAAACAAATCCAAATAAATCACTAAAATATAGTCATTGTTTAGGTAAGCCTAAATTAGTCCATAAGTAAAGTTGGTGTTTAAAAAACCCACATAATTGATATGGACTGTAAAATAATAGCGGTTAACTTGATTTTTTTGAATGACTTACCCTTCCTCTGTTAATAATGATCAAAGATGTTCACAATAATCTCAATAATGACCACCTGCAACCCTGTACATGTGACTATTCATAATAATCCCCAATAATGATCACCTGAAACCCTGTACATGTGACTATTCGCAATAATGACCACCTGCAACTCAGTACATGTGACTATTCACAGTAATCCCCAATAATGACCACCTGCAACCCAGTTCATGTGACCATTCACAGTAATCCCCAATAATGACCACCTGCAACCCTGTACATGTGACTATTCCCAAAAATCAACAATAATGACCACCTGCAACCCTGTACATGTGACTATTCGCAAAAATCAAGAATAATGACCACCTGCAACCCTGTACATGTGACTATTCCCAAAAATCAACAATAACGACCACCTGCAACCCTGTACATGTGACTATTCGCAAAAATCAAGAATAATGACCACCTGCAACCCTGTACATGTAACTATTCTTAATCATCCACAATAATGACAAACATGCAACCCTGTACATGTGATAATTCACAATAATGAACACCTGCAACCCTGCACATGTGACTATTCGCAATACGACAATGATCACCTGCAACCCAGTACATGTGACTATTCACAGTAATCCCCAATAATGACCACCTGCAACCCAGTACATGTGACTATTCACAGTAATCCACAATAATGACAAACCTGCAACCCTGTACATGTGACTATTCACAATAATCAACAATAATGACCACCCGCAACCCTGAACATGTGACTATTCATAATAATAACCAATAATGACCACCTGCAACCATGTACATGTGACAATTCGCAATGATCCACAATAATGACACCCTGTAACCCTGTACATGTGACTATTCATAATAAACCACAATAATGACCACCTGCAAACTTGTATATGTGACTATTGACAATAATGACCACCTGCAACCCCGTACATTTGACTATACACAATAATGACCACCTGCAACCCTGTACATGTGACTATTCACAATAATGACCACCTGCAACCCTGTATATGTGACTATTCACAATAATCCCATAAAATGACCACCTGCAACCCTGTACATTTGACTATTCACAATAATCCACAATAATGACTACCTGCAACCCTGTACATGTGACTATTCACAATAATGACCTGCAACCCTGTACATGTGACTAGTCTTTCATACTGGCCCCCCATGGGAATCGAACTCACAACCCTGCCGTTGCAAACGCCATGCTCTACCAACTGATGTACATCCCTGCAGGCCATTCCCTCCCCTACCCTGGACGACGCAGTGCAGTGCGATGCAGTGCCTTAGACCACAGTGACCACCTGCAACCCTGTACATGTGACTGTTCACAATAATCCCCAATAATGACCTAAATGACAGAGTGAAAGGATAATATAAATATTCCAGAACATCCATCTTGTTTGCAACAAGGCACTAAAGTAATACTGCTAAAAAAATAACAGGGCAAATGAATACACTTTTTGGGCCTAAATGCAAAGCCTTAAGTTTGGGGCAAATCCAACATAACATCACTGAGTAACTGCCTCCTTATTTTCAAGCATGGTGATGGCTGCATCATGGTAAGGAAATGCTTGACATTGTCAAAGACTGGGGAGTTTTACAGGATGAAAAGAAACAGGATTTCCTAGAGGAAAGCCTGCTTCAGTCTGCTTTACACCAGACACTGGGAGAGGAACTCACCTTTCAGCAAGACCGTAACCTACAACACTAAGCCACATCTAAATCTGTGGGAAGCTAAAAGGCTAGCTTGCTTACAGTTTTTAGCAAGCTGCTAGTAGAGTAGCCTACAGCCAACTGGCAAGCTGCTAGTGGAGTAGCCTACAGCCAACTGGTAAGCTGCTAGTGGGGTAGCCTACAGCCAACTGGTAAACTGCTAGTGGAGTAGCCTACAGCCAACTGGTACGCTGCTAGTGGAGTAGCCTATAGCCAACTGGTAAGCTGCTAGTGGAGTAGCCTACAGCCAACTGGTAAGCTGCTAGTGGAGTAGCCTACAGCCAACAGGTAAGCTGCTAGTGGAGTAGCCTACAGCCAACTGGCAAGCTGCTAGTGGAGTAGCCTACAGCCAACTGGCAAGCTGCTAGTGGAGTAGCCTACAGCCAACTGGCAAGCTGCTAGTGGAGTAGCCTACAGCCAAATGGCAAGCTGCTAGTGGAGTAGCCTACAGCCAACTGGCAAGCTGCTAGTAGAGTAGCCTACAGCCAACTGGTAAGCTGCTAGTGGACTAGCCTACAGCCAACTGGCAAGCTGCTAGTGGAGTAGCCTACAGCCAACTGGCAAGCTGCTAGTAGAGTAGCCTACAGCCAACTGGCAAGCTGCTAGTGGAGTAGCCTACAGCCAACTGGCAAGCTGCTAGTGGAGTAGCCTACAGCCAACTGGCAAGCTGCTAGTGGACTAGCCTACAGCCAACTGGCAAGCTGCTAGTGGAGTAGCCTACAGCCAACTGGCAAGCTGCTAGTAGAGTAGCCTACAGCCAACTGGCAAGCTGCTAGTGGAGTAGCCTACAGCCAACTGGCAAGCTGCTAGTGGAGTAGCCTACAGCCAACTGGCAAGCTGCTAGTGGAGTAGCCTACAGCCAACTGGCAAGCCGCTAGTGGAGTAGCCTACAGCCAACTGGTAAGCTGCTAGTGGAGTAGCCTACAGCCAACTGGTAAGCTGCTAGTGGAGTAGCCTACAGCCAACTGGTAAGCTCCAACTAGCTGCATTGTACCGATAAGTCATTGGTAGTGCATTATTGTTTGCTTTCCGCGATTGGAAATCCATTTTATTGTCATGAGGAAGTGTTATTACGGTAATTAGCAACTGTTTTGTATTGTTGGGTATTGTGAATGTAACTGTGTAGCGTTGTCATGACTTGCTATTTATGAATTGTCCATGTTTGTAAAGCGGTGCAGTAGCCTGTATTCTTGCTGCAAGACAGCCGTGCGTGGCTGCAAATACATTGTGTGTAATTGTACTATCGATTATTATTTATCCTGTGTTATCAGCAAGCGAAAATAGTTGTGCCCCCTTAGTCATTTCTGATGCCCCCTTGCCGAGTTCATCCTGCCGCCGGGCCTGGCTACGAGTAACCAGCTAAACTACACAAAATATTTTCCAAAAGTCAAGGACCATTAAATGCGCGCAGTGTAAAAGCATGAAGCAGGCTACAAAGACCCGTTATAAAAAATTATTCAATTAATCTAAACTCACCTGATTCATTGTAGAAACGTGTGTTTATAGTCGATTGCAGAATTCAGGCGAAGTTAACTAGATGTTTATCTCTAGTCTACGGACCTTTTAGATCAGGGAGGTAGAGGACCAAGACGTTATATTTCAAAATGTGACTCTCTGCCTAAAGTCACAAGACAAAATGGAGAATAGAGAACATGTGACTCCATTTTCACTTCAATTCGACTGAAAAATAGGACTTCCGCCAACATTCAAATAATAATACAGCAGTAGTCTACTTAGCTCATTTTCAAAAGTTACCGTCCGATATCATTTTAACATTCCTCCTTTGTTCAATCATGTTGTCTGGTGTTCTACTCTGCACGGAGCGTAAAGTCACAAGAGAAAAGAGCCAGGCTCCGCCTTCACTTCCGTTCAACTGAAACGTTGGGATTCGGCCAACATACAAATCATTTTTATTTTTTTATTTTATTTAACGTTTATTTAACCAGGTAAGCCAATTGAGAACAAGTTCTCATTTACAACTGCGACCTGGCCAAGATAAAGCAAAGCAGTGCGATAAAAACAATAACACAGAGTTACATATGGGGTAAAACAAAACATAAAGTCAAAAATACAACAGAAAATATATATACAGTGTGTGCAAATGTAGCAAGTTATGGAGGTAAGGCAATAAATAGGCCATAATGCAAAATAATTACAATTAGTATTAACACTGGAATGATAGATGTGCAAGAGATGATGTGCAAATAGAGATACTGGGGTGCAAATGAGCAAAATAAATAACAATATGGGGATGAGGTAGTTGAGTGGGCTAATTTCAGATGGGCTGTGTACAGGTGCAGTGATCGGTAAGGTGCTCTGACAACTGATGCTTAAAGTTAGTGAGGGAGATAAGAGTCTCCAGCTTCAGAGATTTTTGCAATTTGTTCCAATCATTGGCAGCAGAGAACTGGAAGGAATTGCGGCCAAAGGAGGAGTTGGCTTTGGGGATGACCAGTGAGATATACCTGCTGGAGCGCAGACTACGGGTGGGTGTTGCTATGGTGACCAATGAGCTAAGATAAGGCGGGGATTTGCCTAGCAGCGATTTATAGATGGCCTGGAGCCAGTGGGTTTGGCGACGAATATGTAGTGAGGACCAGCCGACAAGAGCGTACAGGTCACAGTGGTGGGTAGTATATGGGGCTTTGGTGAAAAACGGATGGCACTGTGATAGACTACATCCAATTTGCTGAGAAGAGTGTTGGAGGCTATTTTGTAAATGACATGGCCGAAGTCAAGGGTCGGTAGGATAGTCAGTTTTACGAGGGCATGTTTGGCAGCATGAGTGAAGGAGGCTTTGTTGCGAAATAGGAAGCCGATTCTAGATTTAACTTTGGATTGGAGATGTTTAATGTGAGTCTGGAAGGAGAGTTTACAGTCTAACCAGACACCTAGGTATTTGTAGATGTCCACATACTCTAGGTCAGACCCGTCGAGAGTAGTGATTCTAGTCGGGTGGGCGGGTGCCAGCAGCGTTCGATTGAAGAGCATGCATTTAGTTTTACTAGTGTTTAAGAGCAGTTGGAGGCTACTGAAGGAGTGTTGTATGGCATTGAAGCTCGTTTGGAGGTTTGTTAACACAGTGTCCAATGAAGGGCCAGATGTATACAAAATGGTGTCGTCTGTGTAGAGGTGGATCTTAGAGTCACGCAAGAGCGACATCATTGATATACACAGAGAAAAGAGTCGGCCCAAGAACTGAACCCTGTGGCACCCCCATAGAGACTGCCATAGGTCCAGACAACAGGCCCTCCGATTTGACACATTGAACTCTATCTGAGAAGTAGTTGGTGAACCAGGCGAGACAGTCATTTGAGAAATCAAGGCTAATTAGTCTGCCAATAAGAATGCGGTGGTTGACAGAGTCGAAAGCCTTGGCCAGGTCGATGAAGACGGCTGCACAGTACTGTCTATTATCGATCGCGGTTATAATATTGTTTAGGAACTTGAGCGTGGCTAAGGTGCACCCATGACCAGCTTGGAGACCGGATTGCATAGCGGAGAAGGTACGGTGGGATTCGAAATGGTCGGTGATCTGTTTGTTAACTTGGCTTTCAAAAACTTTCGAAAGGCAGGGCAGGATGGATATAGGTCTGTAACAGTTTGGATCTAGAGTGTCACCCCCTTTCAAGATGGGCAGCTTTCCAATCTCTGGGGATCTCAGACGTTACGAAAGAGAGGTTGAACAGGCTAGTAATTGGGGTTGCGACAATTTCGGCGGCTAATTTTAGAAAGAAAGGGTCCAGATTGTCTAGCCCAGATGATTTGTAGGGGTCCAGATTTTGCAGCTCTTTCAGAACATCAGCTGTCTGAATTTGTGTGAAGGAGAAGCGGCGGGGGCATGGGCAAGTTGCAGCGAAGGGTGCAGAGCTGGTGGCCGGGGTAGTGGTAGCCAGATGGAAAACATGGCCAGCCATAGCAAAATGCTTGTTGAAATTCTTGATTATTGTAGATTTATCGGTGGTGATGGTGTTTCCTAGCCTCAGTGCAGTGGGCAGCTGGGAGGAGGTGCTCTTATTCTCCATGGACGTTACAGTGTCCCAAAACCTTTTGGAGTTAGCGCTACAGGATGCACATTTCTGTTTGAAAAGCTTGCCTTTGCTTTCCTAACTGCTTGTGTAAATTGGTTCCTAACTTCCCTGAAAAGTTGCATATCGGGGGGGCTATTTGATGCAAATGCAGTACGCCACAGGATGATTTTGTGCTGGTCAAGTGCAGTCAAGTCTGAGGAGAACCAGGGGCTATATCTGTTCTTAGTTCTGTATTTTTTGAATGGGGCATACTTATTTAAGATTGAGAAGAAATTACTTTTACTCCAGTCGTAGGAAGCCTTCTGTTTTTAGTAACTCATTTTCTAAAGTTAACGCAGTTTCTCTGGAACCCACAACATTGGACTTTGGGCCTCTCCCTAATATAAAATAAAATTGAATGTTTCAGCCAGACAGCCACTCAAACCGATCACTGTACATCGTGCTGAAATAGAGACATGTCTATGCGGCTGCGTGCCTAATTAATCGATGATAGGGTTCCTGTGGTGCAAGAGCATGTAAAGCTTTGCTTTAGCTAATGGATAAAGGTTTATTGGTAGGCCTCTATTTGGTCGTCATTTTCTCATTTTAGTCATTTAGCAGACGCTCTTATCCAGAGCGACTTACAGTTAGTGAGTGCATATATATATTTTTTCATACTGGCCCCCGTGGGAATCGAACCCACAGCCCTGCCGTTGCAAATGCCATGCTCTACGAACTGAGCAACACAGGGCCTAACATTTCACGAAATCTATACACGGTGTCGTAATGCTGCAATTTTATAGCCTGCTGGCTGGTGGTAATAATGTCATTTCTTATTCAGTAATTAAAACTGGACATTCAAACATTGCAGATTTTTAAATAAATTGTCCATGCATACTAATCAGCTACCAATTGATGTTTTAAATAATATACAACTGCACTGAACAGTGGGGGGAAAAAGTATTTAGTCAGCCACCAATTGTGCATGTTCTGCCACTTAAAAAGATGAGAGAGGCCTGTAATTTTCATCATAGGTACACGTCAACTATGACAGACAAATTGAGAAAAAACAATCCAGAAAATCACATTGTAGGATTTTTAATGAATTTATTTGCAAATTATGGTGGAAAATAAGTATTTGGTCACCTACAAACAAGCAAGATTTCTGGCTCTCACAGACCTGTAACTTCTTCTTTAAGAGGCTCCTCTGTCCTCCACTGTTACCTGTATTAATGGCACCTGTTTGAACTTGTTATCAGTATAAAAGACACCTGTCCACAACCTCAAACAGTCACACTCCAAACTCCACTATGGCCAAGACCAAAGAGCTGTCAAAGGACACCAGAAACAAAATTGTAGACCTGCACCAGGCTGGGAAGACTGAATCTGCAATAAGTAAGCAGCTTGGTTTGAAGAAATCAACTCTGGGAGCAATTATTAGGAAATGGAAGACATACAAGACCACTGATAATCTCCCTCGATCTGGGGCTCCACGCAAGATCTCACCCCGTGGGGTCAAAATGATCACCAGAACGGTGAGCAAAAATCCCAGAACCACACGGGGGGACCAAATGAATGACCTGCAGAGAGCTGGGACCAAAGTAACAAAGCCTACCATCAGTAACACACTACGCCGCCAGGGACTCAAATCCTGCAGTGCCAGACGTGTCCCCCCGCTTAAGCCAGTACATGTCCAGGCCCGTCTGAAGTTTGCTAGAGTGCATTTGGATGATCCAGAAGAGGATTGGGAGAATGTCATATGGTCAGATGAAACCAAAATATAACTTTTTGGTAAAAACTCAACTCGTCGTGTTTGGAGGACAAAGAATGCTGAGTTGCATCCAAAGAACACCATACCTACTGTGAAGCATGGGGGTGGAAACATCATGCTTTGGGGCTGTTTTTCTGCAAAGGGACCAGGACGACTGATCCGTGTAAAGGAAAGAATGAATGGGGCCATGTATCGTGCGATTTTGAGTGAAAACCTCCTTCCATCAGCAAGGGCATTGAAGATGAAACGTGGCTGGGTCTTTCAGCATGACAATGATCCCAAACACACCGCCCGAGCAACGAAGGAGTGGCTTCGTAAGAAGCATATCAAGGTCCTGGAGTGGCCTAGCCAGTCTCCAGATATCAACCCCATAGAAAATCTTTGGAGGGAGTTGAAAGTCCGTGTTGCCCAGCAACAGCCCCAAAACATCACTGCTCTAGAGGAGATCTGCATGGAGGAATGGGCCAAAATACCAGCAACAGTGTGTGAAAACCTTGTGAAGACTTACAGAAAACGTTTGACCTCTGTCATTGCCAACAAAGGGTATATAACAAAATATTGAGAAACTTTTTTTATTGACCAAATACTTATTTTCCACCATAATTTGCAAATAAATTCATTAAAAATCCTACAATGTGATTTTCTGGATTTTTGAAAGTTTCTTAAAGTGCAGTCGCAAAAACCATCAAGCTCTATGATGAAACTGGCTCTCATGAGGACCGCCACAGGAATGGAAGACCCAGTTACCTCTGCTGCAGAGGATAAGTTCATTAGAGTTACCAGCCTCATAAATTGCAGCCCAAATGAATGCTTCAGAGTTGAAGTCACAGACACATCTCAACATCAACTGTTCAGAGGGGACTGTGTGAATCAGTCCTTCATGTTCGAATTACTGCATAGAAACCACTACTAAAGGACACCAATAAGAAGAAGAGACTTGCTTGGGCCAAGAAACACAAGCAATGGTGGAAACGGTGGAAATTTGTCCTTTGGTCTGGAGTCCAAATTGGAGATTTTTGGTTCCAGCCGCCATGTCTTTGTGAGACGCGGTGTGGGTGAACGGATGATCGCATGTGTATTTCCCACCGTAAAGCATGGAGGAGGAGTTATGGTGTGGGGGTGCTTTGCTGGCTACACTCTTTGATTTATTTAGAATTCAAGGCACACTTAACCAGCATGGCTACCACAGCATTCTGCAGTGATACGCAATCCCATCTGGATTGGGCTTAGTGGGACTATCATTTGTTTTTCAACAGGACAATGACCCAACACACCTCCAGGCTATGTAAGGGCTATGTTACCATTTACATTTCATTTACATTTACGTCATTTAGCAGACGCTCTTATCCAGAGCGACTTACAAATTGGTGCATTCACCCTATAGCCAGTGGGATAACCACTTTACAATTTATTTTTTATTTTTTATTATTATTATTATTTTTTTAAATTTTAGGGGGGGGGGGGGTAGAAGGATTACTTTATCCTATCCCAGGTATTCCTTAAAGAGGTGGGGTTTCAAATGTCTCCGGAAGGTGGTGAGTGACTCCGCTGTCCTGGCGTCGTGAGGGAGCTTGTTCCACCATTGGGGTGCCAGAGCAGCGAACAGTTTTGACTGGGCTGAGCGGGAACTATGCTTCCGCAGAGGAAGGGGAGCCAGCAGGCCAGAGGTGGATGAACGCAATGCCCTCGTTTGGGTGTAGGGACTGATCAGAGCCTGAAGTTACGGAGGTGCCGTTCCCCTCACAGCTCCATAGGCAAGCACCATGGACTTGTAACAGATGCGAGCTTCAACTGGAAGCCAGTGGAGTGTGCGGAGGAGCGGGTTGACGTGAGAGAACTTGGGAAGGTTGAACACCAGACGGGCTGCGGCATTCTGGATGAGTTGTAGGGGGTTTAATGGCACAGGCAGGGAGCCCAGCCAACAGCGAGTTGCAGTAATCCAGACGGGGAGATGACAAGTGCCTGGATTAGGACCTGTGCCGCTTCCTGTGTAAGGCAGGGTCGTACTCTCCGAATGTTGTAGAGCATGAACCTGCAGGATCGGGTCACCGCCTTGATGTTAGCGGACAACGACATGGTGTTGTCCAGGGTCACGCCAAGGCTCTTCGCACTCTGGGAGGAGGACACAACGGAGTTGTCAACCGTGATGGCGAGATCATGGAACGGGCAGTCCTTCTCCGGGAGGAAGAGCAGCTCCGTCTTGCCAAGGTTCAGCTTGAGGTGGTGATCCGTCATCCATACTGATATGTCTGCCAGACATGCAGAGATGCGATTCGCCACCTGGTTATCAGAAGGGGGAAAGGAGAAGATTAGTTGTGTATCGTCAGCGTAGCAATGATAGGAGAGGCCATGTGAGGATATGACAGAGCCAAGTGACTTGGTGTATAGCGAGAATAGGAGAGGGCCTAGAACTGAGCCCTGGGGGACACCAGTGGTGAGAGCACGTGGTGCGGAGACAGCTTCTCGCCACGCCACTTGGTAGGGAGCGACCGGTCAGGTAGGACGCAATCCAAGAGTGAGCCGCGCCAGAGATGCCCAGCTCGGAGAGGGTGGAGAGGAGGATCTGATGGTTCACAATATCAAAGGCAGCAGACAGGTCTAGAAGGACAAGAGCAGAGGAGAGAGAGTTAGCTTTAGCAGTGAGGAGAGCCTCCGTGACACAGAGAAGAGCAGTCTCAGTTGAATGACCAGTCCTGAAACCTGACTGGTTTGGATCAAGAAGGTCATTCTGAGAGAGATAGCAAGAGAGTTGGCTAAAGACGGCACGCTCAATAGTTTTGCAAAGAAAAGAAAGAAGGGATACTGGTCTGTAGTTGTTGACATCAGAGGGATCAAGTGTTGGTTTTTTGAGAAGGGGTGCAACTCTCGCTCTCTTGAAGACGGAAGGGACATAGCCAGCGGTCAAGGATGAGTTGATCAGCGAGGTGAGGTAGGGGAGATGTCATTTACAAAATAGCCTCCAACACTCTACTCAGCAAATTGGATGTAGTCTATCACAGTGTCATCCGTTTTGTCTCCAAAGCCCCATACACTACCCACCACTGTGACCTGTACGCTCTTGTTGGCTGGTCCTCACTACATGTTCGTCGTCAAACCCACTGGCTCCAGGCCATCTATAAATCACTGCTAGGCAAATCCCCGCCTTATCTTAGCTCATTGGTCACCATAGCAGCACCCACCCGTAGTCTGCGCTCCAGCAGGTATATCTCACTGGTCATTCCCAAAGCCAATACCTCCTTTGGCCGCCATTCCTTCCAGTTCTCTGCTGCCAATGACTGGAACGAATTGCAAAAATCTCTGAAGCTGGAGACTCTTATCTCCCTCAATAACTTTAAGCATCAGTTGTCAGAGCACCTTACCGATCACTGCACCTGTACACAGCCCATCTGAAATTAGCCCACCCAACTACCTCATCCCTATATTGTTATTTATTTTGCTCTTTTTGCACCCCAGTATCTCTATTTGCACATAATCTCTTGCACATCTAGCATTCCAGTGTTAATACTATTGTAATTATTCTGCACTATAGCCTATTTATTGCCTCACCTCCATAACTTGCTACATTTGCACACACTGTATATATATTTTCTGTTGTATTTTTGACTTTATGTTTTTTACCCCATATGTAACTGTGTTGTTTTTATTGCACTGCTTTGCTTTATCTTGGCCAGGTCGCAGTTGTAAATGAGAACCTGTTCTCAACTGGCTTACCTGGTTAAATAAAGGTTAAATAAAATAAAATTTAAAAAAATAAGGTCACCGGAGATGGTCTGGAGAAGAGAGGAGGGGATGGGGTCAAGCGGGCAGGTTGTTGGGCGGCCTGTAGTCACAAGTTGCAAGCATAGGGTAGGGCAGTGTGAGCAGGACCAGCAGTGTCATTAGACTTAACAAACGAGGAGTCTCCCAAGAAGGAGTCTCCCGAGTGGCGCAGTGGTCTAAGTGCTAGCAGTGCCACTAGAGATTCTGGTTCGAATCCAGGCTCTGTCGTAGCCGGCCACGACCGGGAGACCCATGAGATGGCGCACAATTGGCCCAGCATCGTCCAGGGTAGGGGAGGGAATGCCGGCAGAAAAAAATAATAATAAATACATATTTTTTTTTTATGAAGAAATAAATACTAAAACATTTTAACATTGTATGCACTCACTAACTGTAAGTCGCTCTGGATAAGAGCGTCTGCTAAATGACTGAAATGTAAATGACCCAACACACCTCCAGGCTATTTAAGGGCTATATTACCAAGAAGGAGAGTGATGTAGTGCTGGATCAGATGACCGGGCCTCCACAATCCCCCAACCTAAACCAAATTGAGATGGTTTTGAATGAGTTGGACCGCAGAGTGAAGGAAAAGCAGCCAACAAGTGCTCAGCATATGTGGGAACTCCTTCAAGACTGTTGGAAAAGCATTCCAGGTGAAGCTGGTAGAGAGAATGGCAAGAGTGTGCAAAGCTGTCATCAAGGCAAAGGGTGGCTATTTTGAAGAATCTCAAATATAAAACATGTTTTGAATTGTTTAACACTTTTTTGGTTACTACATGATTCCATGTGTTATTTCAAAGTTTTGATTTGACAGCATGTTGGATGACTGTCATTCATATTCCATTCACCCAGTTCAATGTAACATCGATAGGTTTAGGCTACTACATGATACTCAAATGTTCCCTATTCCCATCATGAGGTTGCTACAACCTAGTCTATGAATGAAAGTTTACAACGTAGGTGACATACGGACAGTGACACATTCAATACCGCCTTGCACACTCTTGCCTGCAATTAGCTTATCTAGGGTGTAATCATTTGTCCAACAGTTGCAAACAAGAGTTTCTAATGGACAAATTCAGATATGTTTATATGTTTGAGCCGGGTGTTTGAGTAACTAAACTAGCCAGCTAGCTAACATAGCATCCCTCTGTTTGAGCAGGGTGTTTGAGTAACTAAACTAGCCAGCTAGCTAACATAGCATCACTCTGTTTGAGCAGGGTGTTTGAGTAACTAAACTAGCCAGCTGCATTTGCTAGCTAAGTAAGTGACTCTGAAAGTTAAAAGAAATGATGAATTCTCTCTCTCTCTCCCTTCGCCTTCATTTTTGAATAAATTAGTTTGTTGAAAACTGCTAAACTATTGTCTTTATCTCTCTTTGAGTCAACTACTCACCACATTTTATGCACTGCAGTGCTAGCTAGCTAGCTGTAGCTTGTGCTTTCAGTACTAGATGAATTCTCTGATCCTTTGATTGGGTGGACAACATGTCAGTTCATGCTGCAAGAGCTCTGATAGGTTGGAGGACGTCCTCCGGAAGTTGTCATAATTACTGTGTAAGTCTATGGAAGGGAGTTGTGCTATCGTACAGAGTGCTGTTGAGGCTACTGTAGACCTTCATCGCAAAACAGTGTGTTTTAATCAATTATTTGGTGACAGGTGAGAATATTTAGTATAGTTTTATCTAAAAAGGATAACTTTTCAATGTTTTACAATTTTTATTTTATGAAATTCACTGAGGAGGATGCTCTCATTCCTTTCCTACTCAGAGGAGCCTCCACTGCTAGACAACCATTCTCAGGTCTTGCCATAGATTATCAAGTTGATTTAAGTCAAAACTGTAACTCGGCCACTCAAGAACATTCATTACCTTCTTAGTAAGCAAATCCAGCGTAAATTTGGCCTTGTGTTTTAGGTTATTGTCCTGCTGAAAGGTGAATGCATCTCACAGTGTCTGGTGGAAGCAGACTGAACCAGGTTTTCCTCTAGGATTTTGCCTGTGCTTAGCTTCATTCCATTAATTTTTATCCTGAAAAACTCCAAAGTCCTTAACGATTACAAGCATACCCATAACATGATGCAGCCACAGCTAAGCTTGGACATTTCAAGAGTGGTACTCAGAAATGTGTTGGATTGGATTTGCCCTAACATAACACTTTGTATTCAGGACAAAAAGTATATTGCTTTGCCACATTTATTTGCATTATTACTTTAGTTCCTTGTTGCAAACAGGATGCATGTTTTTGGAATATGTTTTATTATGTACAGGCTTCCTTCTTTTCACTCTGTCATTTAGGTTAGTATTGTGGAGTAACTACAATGTTGTTGATCCATTCTCAGTTTTCTCCTATCACAGCCATTAAACTCTGTAACTGTTTAAAAGTCAGCATTATCCTCATGGTGAAATCATTGAGCGGTTTCCTTCCTCTCCGGCAACTGAGTTAGGAAGGATGTCTCTATCTTTGTAGAGGCTGGGTATATTGATACACCATCCAAAGTGTAATGAATGAAGGAATATTCAATGTCGTCTACCCATAGGTGTCCTTCTTTGCGAGGCATTGGAAAACTTCCCTGGTCTTTGTGGTTGAATCTGTGTTTGAAATTCACTGCTCGACTGAGGGACCGTACAGATAATTTTACAGTATGTCTGGGGTACGGAGATGAGGTAGTCATTCAAAAATCATGTTAAACACTATTATTGCACACAGAGTGAGTCCATGCAACTGATTATGTGACTTGTTGAGAATATTTTTACTCCTGAACTTTCTTAGGCTTGTCATAACAAATAGGTTGAATTCTTATTAACTCAAGACATTTCAGCTTTTCATTTTTAATTAATTTGTTCGAAAAACATGATTCCACTTTGACATTTTGGGGTATTGTGTATGCCAGTGACAAAATTAATCTCAATTTAATCCATTTTAAATTCAGGGTTGTAACAAAAAAAATTGAAAAAGTGGAAGAGGTATAAATACTTTCTGAAGGCACTGTATATACAGTATTTAGCGGCTATTTAGCTGCTATTGTTGTAGTAAATTATCCCTATACTTATTAAAACAAACAAAGTACTTTCAGAGTTTTTTTTGAATCAAGATATACTTTATTTCACAAGCAATAGAGCCGAGCTGGTCTGCAGAGCAACTGCCGTCCCAGACTTGGAGCTCTCTTTATACAGCTTCATCATTTCATATCATATCGGAGCCACTATGGTTTCTTTGTCTAGCTTCTTTCCTGTCTATCCCCATGTCTGCTTGGTCTCCTTTTCATATCATATCGGAACCCCCTCTTTATCCAAACAGCCACCCTCCCTTTGGCCTTGAGCCACTATGGTTTCTTCTTGTGGCTATGTGTATCGGGGTCATAGCGCACAAACAAGTGGAAACGTTAGGAGTAGTAACGGAACTATCTCCACACAGCTGCACCCTTGGAAGATAGTAAAAGACAGGATGAACTGAAATACCGTGGTCACTGAGGGTCTTCGGTTTGACCGTGTGACCGGGTTACTCTGAAACAACGAGAAATGGAAACAATACAGGTCTATCTGTTCCTGAAGTTTATCTCTATCCCATGTCCTTGACTACAGGCCCAGACCAGATGCAGGGGAGCTAGAGGGAACCATCATTTATCAGAAGCACAGCATTTGCACTAAAGAAATGTCTCTACTATTGCTAAGCATATTATAATATATATAATGGAAAAATACCTATAGAGCCATTTCATCATGGCTCTTTTTAAACCCTTTAATTGGTTCTTAATCCATAGGCATATAGGCGTTTAATTCTACAAAACTGTATAAATCCTATAATTGGTTTGTTACGTTGTCTAAGTAGTTACCTAAACATCTCCAATACAAACAGCTCTTAGTTGTGTTATTCGCTCTTCACGTCATGTTAGAGAACAGCTCTTAGTTGTTCACAATAATCCACAGGGTTGAGTGCCTTGTTGTTTAAATTCAATAACACCATAGAGATTTCAATCATATCAGTCTATCTTACCTTATAGGCCTAACTAAAATATTAGGGATCTAATATCTCCATAGAGAATCAAATCAAGCTTTATTTATACAGCACATTTCAGACATGGAATGGAACACAATGTGCTTCACAGGAAAAAAAAATAATAAAAACAATTAAAATACAACTAAATATTTATTACACAAATATAAGAGGATAAAAAAACTAAAGAATTACAATAAAAAATGCACGACTAAAAAGCACCCTAAACCTAAAAAGTTTACATACACCTTAGCCAAATGCATTTAAACTCAGTTTTTCACAATTCCTGACATATAATCCTAGTAAAAATTCCCTGTCTTAGGTCAGTTAGGATCACCACTTTATTTTAAGAATGTGAAATGTCAGAATAATAGTAGAGAGAATGATTTATTTAAGCTTTTATTTCTTTCATCACATTCCCAGTGGGTCAGAAGTTTACATACACTCAATTAGTATTTGGTAACATTGCCTTTAAATTGTTTAACCTGGGTCAAACGTTACGAGTAGCCTTCCACAAGCTTCCCACAATAAGTTGGGTGAATTTTGGCCCATTCCTCCTGACAGAGCTGGTGTAACTGAGTCAGGTTTGTAGGCCTCCTTGCTCTAACATGCTGTTTCAGTTCTGCCCACAAATGTTCTATAGGATTGAGGTCAGGGCTTTGTGATGGCCACTCCAATACCTTGACTTTGTTGTCCTTAAGCCATTTTGCCACAACTTTGGTAGTATGCTTGGGGTCATTGTCCATTTGGAAGACCTATTTGGGACCAAGCTTTAACTTCCTGACTGATGTCTTGAGATGTTGCTTCAATATATCCACATAATTTTCCTTCCTCATGATGCCATCTATTTTGTGAAGTGCACCAGTCCTTCCTGCAGCAAATCACCCCCACAGCATGATGCTGCTAACCCCATGCTTCACGGTTGGGATGGTGTTCTTCGGCTTGCAAGCGTCCCCCCCCCCTCCTCCAAAAAGTACGATCTTTGTCCCCATGTGCAGTTACAAACCGTAGTCTGGCTTTTTTATGGCGGTTTTGGAGCATTGGCTTCTTCCTTGCTGATCGGCTTTTCAGGTTATGTTGATATAGGACTCATTTTACTGTGGATATAGATACTTTTGTACCTGTTTCCTCCAGCATCTTCACAAGGTCATTTGCTGTTTTTCTGGGATTGATTTGCACTTTTCGCACCAAAGTACGTTCATCTCCAGGAGACAGAACGCGTCTCCTTCCTGAGCGGTATGACGACTGCGTGGTCCCATGGTGTTTATACTTGCGTACTATTGTTTGTACAGAGGAACGTGGTACCTTCAGGTGTTTGGAAATTGCTCCTAAGGATGAACCAGACTTGTGGAGGTCTACAATTATTTTTCTAGGTCTTGGCTGATTTCTTTTAATTTTCCCATGATGTCAAGCAAAGAGGCACTGAGTTTGAAGGTAGGCCTGTATCCACAGGTACACCTCCAATTGACTCAAATGATGTCAATTAGCCTATCAGAAGCTTCTAAAGCCATGACATCATTTTCTGGAATTTTCCAAGCTGTTTAAAGGTACAGTCAACTAAATGTATGTAAACTTCTGACCCACTGGAATTGTGATATAGTGAATTATAATGGAAATAATCTGTTTGTAAAGAATTGTTGTCATGCACAAAGTAGATGTCCTAACTGACTTGCCAAAACTATAGTTTGTTAACAAGAAATTTGTGGATAAGTTGAAAAGTTTAAAAACGAGTTTTAATGACTCCAACCTAAGTGTATGTAAACTTCCGACTTCAACTGTATATGACATGTAATAACTAGTAAGCACACAGACTGTGTTTAAAACCCTGCTGTTAATATACAGTCTTGGTCAAAAGTTGAGAATGACCCAAATATTAATTTTCACAAAGTCTGCTGCCTCAGTTTTTATGATGGCAATTTGCATATACTCCAGATTGTTATGAAGAGTGATCAGATTAATTGCATTTTGCCATGAAAATGAACTTAATCCCGCAAAAACATTTCCACTGCATTTCAGCCCTGCCACAAAAGGACCAGCTGACATCATGTCAGTGATTATCTCGTTAACACAGGTGAGAGTGTTGACGAGGACAAGACTGGAGATCACCCTGTCATGCTGATTGAGTTAGAATAACAGACTGGAAGATTTAAAAGGAGGGTGGTGCTTGAAATCATTGTTCTTCCTCTTAACCATGGTTACCTGCAAGGAAACACGTGCCGTCATCATTGCTTTGCACAAAAATGGCTTCACAGGCAAGGATATTGCTGCTAGTAAGATTGCACCTAATCAACCATTCATCGGATCATCAAGAACTTCAAGGAGAGAGGTTCAATTGTGTGAAGAAGGCTTCAGAGCGCCCAAGAAAGTCCAGCAAGCGCCAGGACCGTCTCCTAAAGTTGATTCAGCTGCGGGATCGGGGCACCACCAGTGCAGAGCTTGCTCAGGAATGGCAGCAGGCAGGTGTGACTGCATCTGCACGCACAGTGAGGCGAAGACTTTTGGAGGATGGCCTGGTGTCAAGAAGGGCAGCGAGGAAGGCACTACTCTCCAGGAAAAACATCAGGGACAGACTGATATTCTGCAAAAGGTACAGGGATTGAACTGCTGAGGACTAGGGTAAAGTCATTTTCTCTGATGAATCCCCTTTCCGATTGTTTGGGGCATACGGAAAAAAGCTTGTCCGGAGAAGACAATGTGAGCGCTACCATCAGTCCTGTGTCATGCCAACTGTAAAGCATCCTGAGACCATTCATGTGTGGGGTTGCTTCTCAGCCAAGGGAGTGGGCTCACTCACAATTTTGCCTAAGAACACAGCCATGAATAAAGAATGGTACCAACACATCCTCAGAGAGCAACTTCTCCCAACCATCCAAGAACAGTTTGGTGACAAACAATGCCTTTTCCAGCATGATGGAGAACCTTGCCATAAGGCAAAAGTGATAACTAAGTGGCTCGGGGAACAAAACATCGAAATGTTGGGTCCATGGCCAGGAAAATCCCCAGACCTTAATCCCATTGAGAACTTGTGGTCAATCCTCAAGAGGCGGTTGGACAAACAAAAACCCAACAATTCTGACAAACTCCAAGCATTGATTAGGCAAGAATGGGCTGCCTTCAGTCAGGATGTGGCCCAGAAGTTAATTGACAGCATGCCATTGAAGAGGTCTTGAAATAGAAGGGTCAACACTGCAAATATTAACTCATTGCATAAACTTCATGTAATTGTCAATAAAAGCCTTTGACACTAATGGAATGCTTGTAATTATACTTCAGTATACCATAGTAACATCTGAGAAAAATATAAAAAAAAACTGAAGCAGCTAAGTTTGTGGTTTGTTTGTTTGCTAGCAAGCTACCGAGGCGGCTGATGAGTCCGTGTTTTTGTTGAAAAAGCGTCCTGTCCACTGGAGGAAACAGCGCTTGAAAGACTCACATCGTCATCTGCTGACTAGAGTGGGTAACGCAGTTTGGGAAAATATTCACTACACTGTGTTCATTCTGCCAAACAATATCATGTCATTTCAAAATAAGGTGAGCTGGAGGGTAGACGGGGTTGATCATGGTGAGTTGACTGGTAGACGGGGTTGATCATGGTGAGTTGGATGGTAGACAGGGTTGATCATGGTGAGTTGGATGGTAGACAGGGTTGATCATGGTGAGTTCGATGGTAGACAGGGTTGATCATGGTGATGGTGAATTGTCCTCAGACATTGTTATCAGTCTTCAGATCCCTCTAGCTTGCTCGCTAAGCAAACCAAATAAATCTACCTGCCAACATTTCTGTAATGTCTGGTGAACAGACCTAACTGGTATCGTAGCATCTGTCAACAGACTGGAATGGCAGCGACTTAAGGGACTTTTCTGACCACATCCCAACTAGTCAACATGTTAAACGGATCCTTGCCTTAACCATAACGATAGACTTGCAGAGAGATGGGGAGGAGCTACCGCCCTGCTTTCTCTGAGCTGACCAATCCTGTTGTTTGGAAACACCCACACCATTCTGTTGTTGGGGTAAGTACGCCCACACCATTCAAACACAGACTATTTCACTCACATTGCAATTAATAGAAATCTGGAAATAATGGATAGTTACAGTTTTCAGAGGGTGGACCCCTTGTTGACAGTACATCAAATTACACTAAGGAAGGCCACATTAAGAACGCTTGAGGTGGCAAAACTCACCCTATAGGGCTTGTCTCCGCTGTGTGTACACTAGTCTATCATTAACTGGATTGAGCTAACAAAAGTGGAAAGGTTACCCACCAGTGTGGTGTTTTCTCTTGTGTCCAGCCAGGTGTCCTGACTGAGTGAATCTCTTCCCACACTGATCACAACCAAAAGGCTTCTCTCCTGTGTGTGTTCTCATGTGTAGTAGAAGTCCTTGTGAAGTGGCTAAGCTCATTCCACAGTCAGAGCAGTGGTAAGGCTTCTCTCCTGTGTGTGTTCTCTTGTGTCCAGCCAGGTGTCCTGACTGAGTGAATCTCTTCCCACACTGATCACAACCAAAAGGCTTCTCTCCTGTGTGTGTTCTCACGTGTAGTAGAAGTCCTTGTGAAGTGGCTAAGCTCATTCCACAGTCTGAGCAGTGGTAAGGCTTCTCTCCTGTGTGTGTTCTCTTGTGTCCAGCCAGGTGTCCTGACCGAGTGAATCTCTTCCCACACTGATCACAACCAAAAGGCTTCTCTCCTGTGTGTATTATCTTGTGTTCAGCCAGACTTCCTGAATGAGTGAATCTACTCCCACATTGATCACAGCCAAAAGGTTTCTCTCCTGTGTGTATTCTCTTGTGTATTAGAAGTCCTTTTGAAGTGCTTAAGCTCATTCCACAGTCTGAGCAGTGGTAAGGTTTCTCTCCTGTGTGTATTCTCTTGTGTTCAACCAGGTGTCCTGACTGAGTGAATCTGCTCCCACACTGATCACAGCCAAAAGGTTTCTCTCCTGTGTGTATTCTCTTGTGTAAAGCCAGGCTTCTTGAATGAGTGAATCTCTTCCCACATTGATCACAGCTATAAGGTTTCTCTCCTGTGTGTGTTCTCTTGTGTCCAGCCAGGTGTCCTGACTGAGTGAATCTCTTCCCACACTGTTCACAACCAAAAGGCTTCTCTCCTGTGTGTTTTCTCTTGTGTTCAACCAGGCTTCCTGACTGAGTGAATCTCTTCCCACACTGATCACAACCAAAAGGCTTCTCTCCTGTGTGTATTCTCTTGTGTCCAGCCAGGTGTCCTGAATGAGTGAATCTCTTCCCACACTGATCACAACCAAAAGGCTTCTCTCCAGTGTGTTTTCTCTTGTGTAGTAGAAGTCCTTGTGAAGTGGCTAAGCTCATTCCACAGTCAAAACAGTGGTAAGGCTTCTCTCCAGTGTGTGTTCTCTGGTGTATTACAAGCTGGTCTGATCTAGGAAAACTCTTCCCACATTGATCACAGCTGTAAGGTTTCTCTCCTGTGTGTATGCGCTGGTGCTTTATCAGACTTCCAGATTGAGCAAAACTCTTCCCACAGTTGCAGTGGTAAGGCTTCTCTCCAGTGTGTGTTCTCTGGTGTATTACAAGCTGGTCTGATCTAGGAAAACTCTTCCCACATTGATCACAGCTGTAAGGTTTATCTCCTGTGTGTTTTCTCTTGTGTCCAGCAAGGCTTCCTGACTGAGTGAATCTCTTCCCACACAAATCACAACCAAAAGGCTTCTCTCCTGTGTGTATTCTCTTGTGTCCGGCCAGGCTTCCTGACTCAGTGAATCTCTTCCCACATTGATCACAGCTGTAAGGCTTCTCTCCTGTGTGTATTCTCTTGTGTCCGGCCAGGCTTCCTGAATGAGTGAATCTCTTCCCACATTGATCACAACCAAAAGGCTTCTCTCCTGTGTGTATTCTCTTGTGTCCGGCCAGGCTTCCTGACTCAGTGAATCTCTTCCCACATTGATCACAGCTGTAAGGCTTCTCTCCTGTGTGTATTCTCTGGTGTGTTTTAAGTCTTGCTGAAGAGGTGAAACTCTTTCCACAGTCAAAGCAGCAGTGAGGTTTCTTCCCTGTAAGTCTCTGCTGGTGTTTCTTGAGGTGTTCTGATCTGGAGAGACTCTTCTCTGCCTCGTCAGCATCATGATGTTGGTTAGCCTCCCCAGATGATAAGCCCCTTCTACTGAGAGAGCGACGGTTAGGGCTGTCCCCTGTGAAACAAAGACAGACAGTTAGGGTTCCTTCTTCATATCGAAGTTAGTTCAAGGCCCAGCTTTCCAAACTCTTGTGATCGGATTTGAGCATTTTGGATGGGTTAAAATCATCAATGTAACCAATGGGGTAGGAGTGCTTCTAATGAGTCTACATTTTAAGAAGGTTAGTGATTGTATTTAATGGTAATTAAGGACATCTAGGGAGTGTAAGAGCATAAACCCACTCCGTTCCGATGTTTTCCTGCAGTCGACCAACAGCACAGACACCCTCTTCAGACCCAGCAGTAAGTTACCAGGAGAGGCACGACCTGGGGACCCCAAGAGGGGGAGGGGGGAGGAGGGTTGGAGGGAGCGGGAGGAGGGGGGTGGGATAGGTGTTTCCTGTAAATCCCAAAAAGAGGGTAGTGGAGTACTCATGTTAGTACACTGAGGGTAAAACAACACAGCAATGGTCTGACGAGGTCTTGCATTTAAATGGGGACAGCCACAACGGAGTGGAAACAATGCCCCCTGGCTGTTTAAGATTTAATGGACACCAAATAATTTTTTTCTAAACTCTGCTTCTTCATTCCGGTCCGTTGAACAACAGGAAGTTACCAAATCACAGAAGATGAAAAATTTGGTTTTCAACAATGGGTTTATGATATAGCTTGCAACTTGTAAATGATTACCCATTCCTAAAAGTGAGTACTACTTTCACAGCATGTTAAAAATAATACACATTGTCTGTTTGCTTGCTACGCAGATTTGCAGCGCTCAAATATTGTAACTGTATGTAACACGCACGATATGAACCCGGGGCTCCCATGGGAGAAACCAATATCTTACACTTCAGACCAATAGGACATTCCCTATCGGGAAAAAGGGCAAATTGATTTAGCTTATTTTTATATTAGACCCCAATTACGTTTCTATGTGAGAATTCCAAGAATATTTTTGGCCATTGCTGGCGATGGAATCAGCCAATAACAAAAGGGATGGAAGTATAGACAGCGTTCCTTGATCTGATCTACAGGCTATTTGATCTGATCTTCAGGCTATTTGAACTGATCTACAGGCTATGAATCAGACTATTTTGAAATGGATAGTTGTATAGTTGATGCTGTTGGAAAACTTTATGTTTATGCCAGTTTACGATAGAACACATGAAAAAAAAGGGTGGGTGTCATGTTTTGGCTGACAAATGTACTAAAATGTAATAACATCCAAACTATGAAATAACACATATGGAATCATGTTGTAACCAACAAAGTGTTAAACAAATCAAAATATATTCCAGGTGACTACCTCATGAAGATGGTTGAGAGAATGCCAAGAGTGTGCAAAGCTGTCATCAAGGCAAAGGGTGGCTACTTTGAAGAATCTCAAATATAAAATATATTTTGATCTGTTTAACACTTTCTTGGTTACTACATCATTCCATGTGTTATTTCATAGTTTTGATGTCTTCACTATTATTCTACAACGTAAAAATAAAGAAAAACCCTTGAATGAGTAGGTGTGTCCAAACTTTTGACTGGAACTGTATATATTTCTTTCCAATTTCAAATGGTACAACAAAGATGTTTAGAGGTAGAGGGCTGCGGGCTCCGACAGAGATCATTGCAGCGCGGTCCGTATTTTTCATGTTGCGGGCGGTCAGACAGAAAACGTTGTGATAAATATACTTGTCCCGCAGATTATTTGGAAACGGTGTCTTTCTGCTGTGTATGCGTTAGCCTAGCTATTGTACTAAAATTACCTCTGTCAAATTATTCACACACTCGCCTACAAGGCTACCTATGCATGGGCGAATAAATCACGTGGCAGTTATCTTTCCAAGGAAATTCACTTAAATATAATGAGGCTATAGTTTACTACAGTGTCTGTTAATAGAAAGAAGTTGGGGACGCTCAACCAACGTGAGTCGAGGTGAAATCCCAAAATGTGATTATCATTATAAAGCAAAAGGCGCAACATGGGGATCGAGCGTTGAGTCTTCTCCTTCTCATTATATATTAATTATCAATTTATTTGTCTCTGACTGAAAATTATTCCCGCTCCTAAAAGACAGGCTATATCCTACGTGCAAAACGTAGGTCAAGAGAAAGTGCAACGGACCGCTCATCTTTCTTGCTGTTTCAAGTTCAGCAGCCATACCTCTCCTCTCCTAGTTCAGCAGCCATACCTCTCCTCTCCTCTCCTAGTTCAGCAGGCATACCTCTCCTCGTTCTGCAGCCTCTCCTCTACTCTCCTAGTTCAGCAGCCATACCTCTCCTCTCCTAGTTCAGCAGCCATACCTCTCCTCTCCTAGTTCAGCAGCCATACCTCTCCTAGTTCAGCAGCCATACCTCTCCTGTCCTAGTTCAGCAGCCATACCTCTCCTGTCCTAGTTCAGCAGCCATACCTCTCCTCTCCTAGTTCAGCAGCCATACCTGTCCTGTCCTAGTTCCTGGTTCGAATCCAGGCTCTGTCGTAGCCGGCCACGACCGGGAGACCCATGGGGCGGCGCACAATTGGCCCAGCGTCGTCCAGGGTAGGGGAGGGAATGGCCGGCAGGGATGGTGTTTGCAACGCCAGGGTTGTGGGTTCAATTCCCATGGGGGGCCAGTATGAAAAAATATATATAATGTAAATCGCTCTGGATAAGAGCGTCTGCTAAATGACTAAAATGTAAATGTAGTTCAGCAGCCATACCTCTCCTCTCCTAGTTCAGTAGCCATACCTCTCCTCTCCTAGTTCAGCAGCCATACCTCTCCTCTCCTAGTTGGGCGTGCCAGATTAGGTGAGCGTTTGGTCTCAATTAAATAGAGTAGTCTATATATGAATGGATGGAGAAGCACGGGCAGTTATCTTCCCAAGGAAATTAACTTCCTAAATATTATTAGGCTATACAGTTCCTATGGAAAGTCTACACCCACTATAACTTTTTTCACATTTTGTTGCTTTAAAAAGTGGGATTGAAATAGATTTGATTATAATTTTCCGTAATTCATCTACACAAAATAATGTGTAAGTGAAAACAAAATTCGACAAATTTGTACAATCAAATCCAAATAAATAACTAAAATATAGTCATTGCATAAGTATTCACCCCCTTTGTTTAGGCAAGCCTAAATTAGTTCATAAGTAAAGTTGGGCTTTACAAATCACATA
The DNA here is from genome assembly GCF_020615455.1 of Coregonus clupeaformis. NCBI lineage: Eukaryota > Metazoa > Chordata > Actinopteri > Salmoniformes > Salmonidae > Coregonus > Coregonus clupeaformis. The sequence continues at coordinate 120,606 of NW_025535024.1, forward strand.
ATAAGTGATATAGACTCAGTAAATAATAGCTGTTAACATGATTTTTTGAATGACTAACCCTTCCTCTGTCCCCACATACAACATCTGGAAGGTCCCTCAGTCAAGTATTGATTTTCAAACAGATTCAACTACATACAGTGAGGGAAAAAAGTATTTGATCCCCTGCTGATTTTGTACGTTTGCCCACTGACAAAGAAATGATCAGTCTATAATTTTAATGGTAGGTTTATTTGAACAGTGAGAGACAGAATAACAACAAAAAAATCCAGAAAAATGCATGTCAAAAATGTTATAAATTGATTTGCATTTTAAATGAGGGAAATAAGTATTTGCATATATTATAATAATATATAATATAATATTAACATATAGCATGTGACTACTCACAATAATCACCAATAATGAACACCTGCAACCCTGCACATGTGACTATTCACAATAATCCCCAATAATAATGACCACCTGCAATCCTGTACATGTGACTATTCACAATAATAATGACCACCTGCAACCCTGCACATGTGACTATTCACAATAATAATGACCACCTGCAACCCTGCACATGTGACTATTCACAATAATAATGACCACCTGCAACCCTGTACATGTGACTATTCCCAATAATCCACAATAATGACCAAATGCAACCCTGTACATGTGACTATTCACAATAATGACCTGCAACCCTGTACATGTGACTATTCACAATAATCCCCAATAATGACCACCTGCAACCCTGTGCATGTGACTATTGACAATAAACCCCAAAAATGACCACCTGCAACCCTGTACATGTGACTATTGACAATAATCCCCAATAATGACCACCTGCAACCCTGTACATGTGACTATTCACAATAAACCCCAATAATGACCACCTGCAACCCTGTACATGCGACTATTGACACTAATCCCCAATAATGACCTGCAACACTGTACATGTGACTATACCCAATAATCCAAAATAATGACCAAATGCAACCCTGTACATGTGACTATTCCCAATAATCCCCAATAATGACAGCATGCCAGGGCGGATTGCAGAGGTCTTGAAAAAGAAGGGTCAACACTGCAAATATTGACTCTTTGCATAAACTTAATGTAATTGTCAATAAAAGTATTTGACACTTATGGAATGCTTGTAATTATACTTCAGTATACCATAGTAACATCTGACAAAAATATCTAAAAACACTGAAGAAGCAAACTTTGTGAAGACCAATACTTGTGTCATTCTAAAACTTTTGACCACGACTGTACTGCTTGATTTCTGTGATGTGATTGGATTGGAAATGTTTGGTTTATAATATAAAAAGCGGATTGTTTTTAATGTTGTTTTATAATGTAGAAGAGGTGATTTGCATTACATTGATGAGGGTGGGCAGACCTTGACCAATGGTTGAGTAACGATGTAGCTAATTTTCCCCCAACATCGGACACCCCCTAACTTCGGACACTCTAGCGGTTGGAGGACTAAATCACCTCGAGCTCAACATTTAAATGGACTGGAAAATAACTGTACGTTTTGCGACTTACGACACCCTTCTAGCTAGCTGACCACCGATTTTCATTGCAATTTTTGTAAGTTAAACTCTCAAAACCGAACTATCAAAAAAGTTATATACAGTGGGGGAAAAAAGTATTTAGTCAGCCACCAATTGTGCAAGTTCTCCCACTTAAAAAGATGAGAGAGGCCTGTAATTTTCATCATATGTACACGTCAACTATGACAGACAAATTGAGGAAAAAAATTCCAGAAAATCACATTGTAGGATTTTTAATGAATTTATTTGCAAATTATGGTGGAAAATAAGTATTTGGTCACTAACAAACAAGCAAGATTTCTGGCTCTCACAGACCTGTAACTTCTTCTTTAAGAGGCTCCTCTGTCCTCCACTCGTTACCTGTATTAATGGCACCTGTTTGAACTTGTTATCAGTATAAAAGACACCTGTCCACAACCTCAAACAGTCACACTCCAAACTCCACTATGGCCAAGACCAAAGAGCTGTCAAAGGACACCAGAAACAAAATTGTAGACCTGCACCAGGCTGGGAAGACTGAATCTGCAATAGGTAAGCAGCTTGGTTTGAAGAAATCAACTGTGGGAGCAAGTATTAGGAAATGGAAGGCATACAAGACCACTGATAATCTCCCTCGATCTGGGGCTCCACGCAAGATCTCACCCGTGGGGTCAAAATGATCACAAGACCGGTGAGCAAAAATCCCAGAACCACACGGGGGGACCTAGTGAATGACCTGCAGAGAGCTGGGACCAAAGTAACAAAGCCTACCATCAGTAACACACTACGCCGGCCAGGGACTTAAATCCTGCAGTGCCAGACGTGTCCCCCTGCTTAAGCCAGTACATGTCCAGGCCCGTGCTAGAGTGCATTTGGATGATCCAGAAGAGGATTGGGAGAATGTCATATGGTCAGATGAAACCAAATATAACTTTTTGGTAAAAACTCAACTCGTCGTGTTTGGAGGACAAAGAATGCTGAGTTGCATCCAAAGAACACCATACCTACTGTGAAGCATGGGGGTGGAAACAACATGCTTTGGGGCTGTTTTTCTGCAAAGGGACCAGGACGACTGATCCGTGTAAAGGAAAGAATAAATGGGGCCATGTATCGTGAGATTTTGAGTGAAAACCTCCTTCCATCAGCAAGGGCATTGAAGATGAAACGTGGCTGGGTCTTTCAGTATGACAATGATCCAAAACACACCGCCCGGGCAACGAAGGAGTGGCTTCGTAAGAAGCATTTCAAGGTCCTGGAATGGCCTAGCCAGGCTCCAGATCTTAACCCCATAGAAAATCTTTGGAGGGAGTTGAAAGTCTGTGTTGCCCAGCGACAGCCCCAAAACATCACTGCTCTAGAGGAGATCTGCATGGAGGAATGGGCCAAAATAGCAGCAACAGTGTGTGAAAACCTTGTGAAGACTTACAGAAAACGTTTGACCTGTGTCATTGCCAACAAAGGGTATATAACAAAGTATTGAGAAACTTTTGTTATTGACCAAATACTTATTTTCCACCATAATTTGCAAATAAATTCATAAAAAATCCTACAATGTGATTTTCTGGATTTCTTTTCCTCATTTTGTCTGTCATAGTTGACGTGTACCTATGATGAAAATTACAGGCCTCTCTCATCTTTTTAAGTGGGAGAACTTGCACAATTGGTGGCTGACTAAATACTTTTTTTCCCCACTGTATGTACACGTTGTGTGGGACATGCTGCATATTGTAAAATTTGACTGCGCGACAGACCACACCTCATTTAATATCAAACTTTTTACCTCTGAAATATAGCTAACGGATTTTCTAATGTTACTAGCTTAGTTGCTAAATGTTGATAGAACTGCTAAGACAGCAAAAAGGAAATAAATTGTAAGCGTTAGATAATACAGATCACGAAAACAGCTGAATGTTGTCAAGCTTTACCTTTTCAGAATTGGAGTCTCCCGGGTGGCGCAGTGGTCTAAGTGCATCGCAGTGCTAGCTGTGCCACTAGAGATCCTGGTTCGAATCCAGGCTTTGTCGTAGCCGACCGTGACCGGGAGACCAATGGGGCGGCGCACAATTTGCCCAGCGTCGTCTAGGGTAGGGGAGGGAATGGCCGGCAGGGATGTAGCTCAGTTGATAGAGCATGGCGTTTGCAACGCCAGGGTTGTGGGTTCGATTCCCACGGGGGTATGAAAAATAAAATAAAAATAATGTAAGTCGCTCTGGATAAGAGCGTCTGCTAAATGACGTAAATGTAAATGAGTCCTTTGACAGGGGCGTTTTGCACAATCTGCAAAAATGTATTTGGAACTTTGAACCATGAATATTTTGACACCTATCACTGTTGGCTATGTTTCATCTTACAACAGCTACATAGAGGCAGTATTTAGTCAAATGTTACAATGTATGCATCAGTCCCCTGTAGCTCAGTTGGTAGAGCATGGCGCTTGCAACGCCAGGGTTGTGGGTTCATTTCCCACGGGGGGCCAGTATGAAAAATGTATGCACTAACTGTAAGTTGCTCTGGATAAGAGCGTCTGCTAAATGACTAAAATGTAAATGTAAATATTAAACTAACACTAATTTTCATTACAGATAACATCAAACAAAAAATGTGGGTACACTTTCAGTTATTGTGAAAACTTTCATCACCACCTTTCAATGCCTTAGCTCTGAAATGTAAATGTTTATACATATTCAGATTGAGTTCTCTCTCTAAAATGTGTCTAGTATGCCAAGTTATTTAGCGACATGTATTTACCACCACAGCCTGGAGAAAGTCAAGAGGAGGCAGTGGAGTGAGGTGGACATGTTCCATGCCATGGAGGACTGCGGGGCAGGGATGGCTATCCGCCAGGCTGCCAAGGTTAGGCATCTTTTGTTTTTAGGAGATTACCACGTGTATGTGAATTTTATCTGCTAGTAACAGTTTTATTTTCTTATCTACCAAGGTGCATGGTGTACCTCGGCAGACCCTGGCGGACAGGCTGAGCGGCCGGGTGACCCATGGTTGTCGCCGTGGACCACCCACATTGCTTGCACCAGAGGATGAAAATTCTCTGGTGCAGTACTGTATCTACTGCGCCAGCCATGAGTTCCCCTTCACCAGACAGAGGATGAAATACGCTGACAAAATAAGCAGGTATTTGGTGTTCTATGCGTTTATGTATGTAGATTGCTGGACTGACTGTTCTCAATGTGTGTGATGTAAATGTGGATGTGTATGGTGATGCCAAAATAAACATTTTCATCCTGGATGGACAATTATACATTCTATTCTATTGTAGGTTTCGGCACACAGGGGAAACAATCCCACCACTTGGGAAGAGGTGGTGGGAAATGTTCAGGAAGAGGCACAAGAACCTGAGCATGAGGCCGGACACCCTGGACAGGGGGAGAGTATTCCGCTACCCGTACCAGCGCTGCAAGGACATGCGCTATGTGGTGGAAGGGTTTAAGAAGTGTGGCCTCTTCCCTTTTCACCCTTCAGCCATTGAAGGGTCCTGTTTAATGCCGTCTCGGTCCCTACCGGGTCCCACCACCGCCTCTCCTGGAACCAGCAGCACAGTGCCGTCCATCAGCACCTCCTCCCCAGTGACCACAGGAGGACCCTCAGCCCCTGCTCCAGTCCCAGCTCTAGAAGAGCACCCCCTAATAGAGGGAGGGCTGATAGCGAAGGACCTGGGGCACATCCTTACTGTCCTGAAATATCAGCTAGACCGATACAGAAGACTCCCTGTGGCCGCCACATGCCTAACCGGGGAGGAATACACGCGCCAGTGGCAGGAGAGGGGTGAGAAGGAGAGGGCCGAGGCAGAGGAGAAAGAGCGTCGGGCAGCCCTCAGATCACAGTGGGCACAGGAGAGGGCTGCCATGGATGAGACCATTGACGCCATCGCCTCTGCTGGACCCCCTGCTCCTGACAGCTGCATCACAACTGCCAGTGCCTCCCAGTGTGCAACACCTGTAGGAGCTGCCGGAGTCCCCAGCTGCAGAAGAAGGCCACGTGCCTACTCTCCCAGCCACACCATTGTTGGGCCCTCAACCCCACCATTACAAACACAAGCTCTTCCAAGCCATCATCGGCGGTTTTGTCCACCACCACCACCACGATGCACCCACCCCCACCCCACCACGTCTGTCACCACCAACACGGCCTCCTCTGGACCAACTGCCTCCTACGTCTCCCCTGGTCACACCACCATAGCAGCCTTGTCTGGTGTCCCTGCCCCCTGCAATTTGAATACAGCCACCTCCACAGGTAAACACATGTTAAATTAAAAAAAAAAAATGGACTTATCTGTTTTATAAAACAGCAATGTAAAAATATAAAAATTATCTCTTTACATATCTACAGTCCATAGCACCAGCCCTAAAGTCATCTCCACCTCCTCCAAAACTTCTGCAGCTTCCTCCAGAGGTATTGATGTAGAAAAGTTGAAACGGGTTTTCATGAAACATGCTCTGTCTAACACTACTTTTTCTCAAACTGCAGCACAGAAAAGTAAGAGAAAAGCTCCACCGGTCACCTCTGTCACGCCACCCATGGCACCACTCTCAGGTACTTCATCATCTGTTTTTCTCTCTCTCTCAGTTGTATCAATTACTATTGTTGCTGAAGAACTTCTACATTTTGCAAAACCATGTTAATCAATTTGATTATTATTTTATTTTTTATAAAAGAAGACACCACCCGCTGCGGGGAGCATGATCCGCCTGCAAGCTCCCCTCAGGAGTGTAGGTCCGAGGTGCCATGGGTGTGCTGTGACTTCTGCCAGCACTGGTTCCACTGCAGGTGTGTGCTGTGGGATCCAGAGGTAGCGGTGGAGCTGGATTTATATTGTGATTTTTGTGACAATATAGGGATGGAGGTGGAGATTTAAATTGTTTGTTTTGTTTGTGTTCATATGAAATTATTTATTTGTACAAAAAAATAAATGTCTAAAATATAATATATATATATTATTGTATTTCTTCCTTTACTTTCCAAGTGCACCTCTGCAACACAAACTCCAACACTGTTTTCATTGTTTATGTCAATGCACATAACTGAAATTAAAGTTTTATTTGATGTAAATTATGAATACATGCTAATTGCTAACCCGTTAGCTAACATTTTTACGACACCAATAAATCACATAACATTGAAGGCTTGATCACAAGATAACACTGTTGAAGGTAATATATTTCTTAAACGCTGTTGAATATGCCAATAATACGGCGTTCCACGCTAGCTAGTGTTGCCATAAACAACTGGTAGTTATGGAATAGTAATTCCTCTGCTATCATACCAGCGTAGGACGGCACTCTTGTGGGAAGACAGCTTGGTAGCTGCGTCCAA